>NC_031786.1:6551091-6825885 GCF_001522545.3 Parus major | reverse complement strand
GCCCGGGACGCGGTGGGCGGTGGCTTCCGGCCGGCGGGACTACAAATCCCAGAGGCGCCCCGCGGCGCCGCGGCCCCTGCGCTTCCTGCCGCGTGGGGCGCGACGGGAGCTGTAGTGCGCGGGGAGGTGGGGGTGGCGCCCCGGGGCGCCCCCCGGTGGTGGGGCGGGATTGGGGCCGGGAAAGCCCCGAGCCCAGGGACGGCACCGACCCCCGGGGAGAATCGAACCCCTGAGGGTGAGGAGCGAGCCACAGGATGGCAGCGAGCCCCTGGGGGAGCAGCGAGCCCTGGCAGGACACCGGCCCCGGGGGCGGCACGGCCCGCTAGGCCCAGCCCCTCCAGGCCGGTTCGGACGGGAGCGGGGGAGGCCAGTCCGGGGGGCTGGTGAGGGGCCGGGAGTTATTTGTGTCAGGCGACCTCACTTCCTTCCTCCCCCCTCTTCCTCTGCCTCAGGGGCTGAGCGTGGACGCGGGAGCGCGGCCAGAGGGTTATTTTAGTGCTGGCATCGCTCATCGCTCCACGGCCCTCCCCACCCACGGGACAACGCCGTGCAGGAAGTGCCCGGGAATAGCACTGCGGCCCGAGGAGGAGGAGGAGGGGGAGGAAGGCCCAGCGAGCGCATGGAAAACCTACCTCGGAGCAGGTGACACCAATGGCACCTGGCTGCTGGGACATCGGGGCACGGGCTCCCCGTCCTCCCCGGGGAGAAACCCCCCCTGGAAGCAGCCGTGTCCAAGGAATCGGCCGAATTCCCATGTGGAGCGCTTCCTCTGCCAATTAACTTCTCTCTCAGGGGAGGAAATGATACGAGTTTCTTTTAATAGGACTTTGATCTCTTGGGCTCCACACAGAAGTGCTCCTGGCGCTGGGATCTCCAGCGGTGTGGGAAAGGGCACACCGCATTTATCGGGCAAACACCTTTTTTACCTCTGCCAGCCCACACGGGGTGAGCAACGTTAATAATAAACTGTAGGCTTGGTCTCTGTAGCTGGTTTGGGGAGGCAAATCACTTTTTAAATTCCTGTTTATACTGATTTAATATCTACTGCAGGCAGGCTTGTCCTGAGGTGATTTAGTAGTTTATTTCCAGGCATTTGCAGGAATAAGTCACAGGATATCAATACCTTCTTATTCATCTAACCAGCCTCCATGGGAAGCTGGAGCACTGGAATTATGCAGCTCCTGGTCAGGTAGGGCTTTTCCTCAGTCAGTGCAGGTGTTTCAGTGAGTATTTCCACACACTGTCAGTCATGAACCTGCTGGAAAATCCACTCACTTATTGAGGAATCACACTGAAAACACCACCAGCCTGCACTTTGTCCAAAGGGACTTGGATGCCACAGGCTCCAATCCCTCCTAGCTGATGTTTACAACCTGGTGCTGACGCTGTTTCATCTTCCAGGGCACACGCCCTGCCAAGTGATGGGGAAACACTGAGGACACTCCAGCATTTATTCCCACCTTTGCTAACCTGGGTTGGTTTGCCCTCCTCAGCTTCTGTCCCTCACCCTGCTCCACCCCAGGTGACACCAGGCTTATCTCCAGGGTTTTGGAGAGGAAAAAAACTAAAGTATCTCCAAAATGAGAAGTCCAAGTAGCCATTGCTATGAAAACTGGAGAAGGAAATAATTAAGGAGACTCTGAACTCCTGGTAACAAAGTTTCACCTGGCCTCCTGGCATTAGTGACAGTGCAGTGCGCTCTCAAAAGTGTAAATTAAATGTATTTAATTCTGTTACCACCAGAACCAGTTCCCTGTTTTTCCTGAGTGAACAACTCAGATGAAAGGAGAATTCTTCCCTTTCCACCTTCCAAAACAACACAGTGAGTATTCACCTACAGCTCCCAAGCTTGAATACACAGCTTTTTGCCTCTGATAAATAATTAACATTTTCCTTTAGAAGAGGAAAAAATGATCCTGAAAATGAGGAGCAGAGGCAGGGGAGAAGGAGTCCCTCAGGCAGCAACAGCCTCAGCACACGTGATGGCCCTGTCACACCACGGTGCCACATTTGCTTGAGTGGCCAGGTGGACATAGGAGCAGGATGTGCTCCCAACACATTCCCGACGTGCCAAGCTCCATCCTGGCTCTTCCCACAAGGCCAGTGCTGACCCCAGAGGCCGAGGATGCAGAGCCTCATGCAGAGAGTGGGTGATTCCAGCTGTGCTCCACTTTGGGAAGCTCACGGAAGCCTTTGGGAGCGTCTGTTTGTGTTCCCTGCATATCCTACGTGCTACAACTCCAGGGCATTTGGGACCTGTTCTTCTTGATCCTGGGAGCCTTCCCGTGGGGGCAGGGACCTGCCTCCACAGTCTGTGCAAATACAGTAAAATAGCAATATAAATCAAGGTATAAATTAAGGCAGCAGTTTTCCCCAAAAGACAAGTTTTTTATTGAATTGTTATTTATCTTAGGAAGACAAATGCCAAGACGGTAACAACAGGGAGTATGGATTCTGGATTTCTAGTTGCGGTGAAAGTTTGTGATTCCCTTTGGGGATGAAGGTGCCCCACAGAGTCAGTGTGATTTGGGGGATGGCAGGGTACGAGGAGCTGAGCCCCAGCTCCTGAATGTTCCCTTCTCAGGGCCAAAGGTCAGGCTCTCACTTGGGGCAGTCACATCCCCGCGCTGCCCACTGCGAATCCAAGTCCCGTGACAACCCTTCCTTGGCAGTTGGAATGATAAATCCGGGCAAGAAGTGCCGGAGGCGCTGCCACGCTTCCCTTCCCTTGCCAGGGCCTCTGCTCGCCCCCACGGACACCCCCGAGCGCGGGTGTCGAGCGGCCGCACACCGGCGGCTCCCGGGGGAGAGGGGGCGGAGGCGTGGGGGACCCCGCGGCCCGGCCCTCGCCGCTCGCAGCCCTCGCCGGGAGCCTCCGCTCCGCAGGCCAGGGCCGGAGCTCTGCGGCGGGGGCGGCCGGGGGTGCCCGGGGGATGCCCGGGCCGGGGGCCGGCGGCCAGGGCCCAGCGGGGCCGGGGGTGCCCGGGGGATGCCCGGGCCGGGGGCCGGCGGCCAGGGCCCAGCGGGGCCGGGGGTGCCCGGGGGATCCCGCGGCGCCGCCGCCGCTCGCCCCGCTCCTATTGACTTCCCATTGTGGAGCTTCGCAACAAAGGGTAGGATCCAAACCCTGCCCCGTTTCGTCCAATCAGCGCGCAGAGCGCCTGCCCGCCGCCGATTGGATCCTTCTCCTCCCTCAACAGCCAATCGGACGCCTACTTTAACAACCAATCAGAGCCCGGTCTCGCGCCCAATCAGCGCCGGGGAACCGGAGCACGGCCTTTGTGTGTGGTGACGCGATGGCGCCGGCGGAGGTCCCGGCCAATAGGGTGGCGCGTTGCTTACAGGCATTGTGACGTCACGGCGCCGCGTGCGCGCCCCCACTATAAAATGCGTGTCCCCGCGGCGGGGAGGGCGCAGTGAGCGGCGCGGCGGCTGAGGAGCGGCTCGAGGCAGCAGCACAGCGTAGAAGGTTCGGCGCGCAGCGCTACCGGCACCGGCGCTTCCTTCTCTTCCTACCGGTAAGTACCGGACAGCGGACGCGTCCCGAAGCGGGTGGTGGTGGTGCTGCGCGGCTATTCGCGGCCTTGGGTCTTTCCGGAGCGCGGCGGACAGGCCGGGCCTTGCCTACGTGCCCTGAGTCACGGCAGGTTCCCATCCCCCCATTGCACCTCCCCCCCCCACCCCGGAGCGGCCCGGGAGGAAGGAGGAGGCGGCGTGACTCAGTCCGCTTTCCCCGGGGAGGGGAGCGGCTGGGCCGCAAGGCGGGGGCGGTGGGGTAACCGTAACTCCTCCTCCCCGTCCCGGGGGAGGCCGCTGGCCGCCTGCCCGCGGCGGGGGAGGGGGGCATTTGGAACTTGAGGGTATTGGCTTCTGTGTTGTCGGGCCTCGGGGTGACGGGGAGATCCGGGCCCCCGTGTCACGCGTGCCTGTTTCTGTAGGTAAGTGAGGAAAAATGGCCCGTACAAAGCAGACCGCCCGCAAGTCCACTGGGGGGAAGGCGCCGCGCAAGCAGCTGGCCACGAAGGCGGCCCGGAAAAGCGCCCCCTCTACCGGCGGCGTCAAGAAGCCTCACCGCTACAGGTAAGGCCCTCGGCTCGGCCCCGGCTGCCGCAGCCCCTGCTCCGCCTCACCGCCCCCTCCTCCCTCTTCCATCCAGGCCGGGAACCGTCGCGCTCCGTGAGATCCGTCGTTATCAGAAATCCACGGAGCTGCTGATCCGCAAGCTGCCCTTCCAGCGGCTGGTCAGGGAAATCGCCCAAGATTTCAAAACAGACTTGAGGTTCCAGAGTGCGGCCATCGGTGCGCTGCAGGTACTGCGGAGGGCCGGGTGGGCCGCGGCGCTGGGGGAGCCGCGTTAGAGGGTTTGTAACAACATTTCTTCTGCTGCTCTTGAAACAGGAGGCCAGCGAGGCTTATCTGGTGGGTCTGTTTGAAGACACAAACCTGTGTGCCATCCATGCCAAGAGAGTCACCATCATGCCCAAAGATATCCAATTGGCTCGCAGGATACGGGGAGAGAGAGCTTAAGTGAAGGCTGTTTTTATGGTGTTTTGTAGTTAAATCTGTAAAATACTTTGGTTTTAATTTGTGACTTTTTTTGTAAGAAATTGTTTATAATATGTTGCATTTGTACTTAAGTCATTCCATCTTTCACTCAGGATGAATGCTAAAAGTGACTGTTCACATAAACCTCAGTGATGTTGAGCCTCGGGCTCGGGAGTGACAAGTTGCTAATATGCAGAAGGGATGGGTGTTCTTTCTTGCTTCTCATGCATGTTTCTGTATGTTAATGACTTGTTGGGTAGATAAACTTGTAAGGTACTAGAATTGATATAAATGTGTACAGGGTCCTTTTGCAATAAAACTGGTTATGACTTGATCCAAGTGTTTAACAATTGGGGCTGTTAGTCTGACCATGCATCACTGTGATCAAATGTGGACTTCCTTCAGAGGGTGAAACTACAAGTCTTAACCACAGTGTAACTTACAGTTTCCTAAAAACGTAAACCTGGCAGCTATAGAATACACTATGTGCATTTATAATAGCTATTTTATATATTGTAGTGTCAACATTTTTAAATTAAATGTTTTACATTCACATGTGAGGAGTCTTTGTCATTTGGTTTGAACGAGCTTGAAGAAGCTTCTGCCTCCTACAGATTCCTGTAAACCAGGGCTGCTGCTCTGGCAACTTAACCTCGGCTGGTGACAGAATGGAGAACTTCTGGAGTATTTTGGAGATTTTGTGCAGCTTGACTTCTTGTTGCCAGTGGGAGTGGAGCTCTTACTACAGCTCTGCAGGCTCCAGGGGGACTGGGCAAAGCTGCAGTGGCCTTTTTGGGAGGCTTTTCTCTAATCTCTGCTCCCAAGTTCTTTCGTCCTTTCCAGTGGCTGTAGGGAAAGTTTATTTTGGAATTGTGACTGGTCTGGCTGAGGCAGAAGCACCTGGCTGTTCCCGAGCAGTGTGGATGGCAAGGTGTGGGGGGGAGCATTCCCATGGGATGGGGCTGTGCTGGTCCCGGATCTGCTCAGGGGGATGGTGTGCAAGGGCAACAGCTGATTGTACACTCCGGGAGCAGAGGGGCTGCTGAGCCAGACAGGGGGCTGCTCCATGGGATTCTCATTTCCCATCCAGACTTTTTTGGATGGAGTAGGATTATACTCAAACCTTTGCTTCAGGCTTGGCTAAGGTCTGGGTTCCTCGGCTGCCAGACCCTGCTGGGCTGTGGTGGAGGAAAGTGCTCAGGCTGCACCTGAAGCACGGGTAATTGACACTGAGCTTGGAGGGAGCCAGAACAGGCTGCACGGGTAAGGCTGGAGTCATCACAGAAAGAAAGCACAGGAGAGTGGTTGAGCCAGCTCAGCTTGCTTTATTCCAGTGGAAGGACCGTGGTGTTCTGGGGAAGAGTAGCAGCAGTTCTGACCTGACTGGGGTAAATTGGTGCTGGCTCTTTGTGATCTCCCACCACAATGGTGAGGAAGGGCATGAAAACCATCCCAGCTTGTTCTGGGAGTCAGGGCCTGCAGCCCACAGCTGCTGCTGGGAAAGTGGAGCCCTTGTCGTATTCTCCCTCAGATAAACCACTCGGTGTGCTTGAGTCCTGCAGCTGGAGGAACAGGCACTCCTCACCCACCTTACACAGCCTCCTCCTCACCTCCCTGTCCTACACTGCTCCAAGGAGCAAACCCAGCCCCTGCCTCTCAGCAGTATCCTGCTGAAATCCTGCTCTGAAATGATGGGTTTGGAGCAAATATTTTCCTGTTCTCCTTGCTAAAGCTGTATGGGGAAAGATTCCTTTGATACAGAGTAATGAAGTTCATGATTTAGACACAAAGTTAAGCACCAGCTCAAACTTCAGGTGATGCTCAGTGAGCTCAGGTCAATCACCTGGGCAGGTCTTTCCAGGGACACTGCCTGCCAGGAATGTCCCCATGGGAAATCTGAGGATCCTCGGTAGCCCATGGAATTCAGGAAGAACCACACAGCTTGCATTTAGGCCAATTGAAAATGAAAAATTCCAAGTAATGGGATTTGTTTGTGAAGGCTTGGTTTGGTGCTGAGCTGCAGTAGCAGTCTCAGCTCCTGCAAGAAAAGTATGTTTAAAATAACATCCCTTGAAAACAGTATCTCCTGCAAGTCCTTACTGGAAACAATGAAGCATCTGGGTATGCCTAGAATAGTTTCTTAAAATAAAATCATTGTCTGGTGGTCCTTAGAAACCCCCCCACACACCAGAAAAATATCAAAGTATCTCTTCATCTTAGTAACCTCAACAAAAGGAATTAAGTCAGATCCTGCATGTGGTGATCCAGAACAGAATTCCTGCTATTCCACAGTGTCACTGATGGTAGCTGAAGCCATAAACCCTTCCCTTACCGATTCTCCCGATGATTTCCTCGCATTCTTGCTCAGAACTGGATGCAAACACCAGGCAGTTGAACGTGCTCCCATCAGGGCTCTCGGGGGAAGAGCTAAAAATGGAAACACGTCCATTATCCAGCAGAGCTCGGAGCCCAGCCCCGCTTCCAACCGCGCCGGGGACCCTGCGGCTGCTCCGGACCTCGCTTGTTTATTTTCCCAGACCCACATCCCTCTGTGCCCCCTCCCAGGGCCCACAGGCAGAGCTCACACCACACAGAAGGCAAAGATCCCGGGGCTCCAGGCGCAGTGTCCCACGCAGGAGATGGATGGGTAGGGATGGCGGCACAGGAGCTGTGCAGGGGACGGGAAGGGGCCGGTGTTTGGGCTGTGGTCAGCCCCTGGCAGCCCCATTCCTGGGTGATGATGTCCCCAGGACCCTCCAGCTGGGCTCCCCATGCCTCCAGGTTCCCAGGCCTTGGATGTCACTCACTCACCTTGGAAGAAGCCTTCTCCTTCACAAGGACTTCTGCCTCCTTCACATCAAATAAAACCTCCTGCAGGGGGGATGAGGGGGAAGAAGCCCCTATCAGCACAGCCCTGAGCTCTGTTTTTAATCAGGCATTCACCAGAGCTTATCCAAATGAAGAGGTGAGGAAGCACGGTCAACCTCAGCTTTTTAAAATTTTCTGTGGCTGCCCTTTATCCCCCACCACCCAGTGCTTCCACACTTCAATCTTTTCACAAACAACCCCCAGAGGCTCAAACAACCTGAGCCCTAAAGACCCCTTGGAATCAGGCTTAACCTTCCCAGAGTTTTCCAAGTTCTTTCCTGCATGCTGTTGCATTTTTTCCATAATGCCCCTTCGTATCCTGGCTGCTTCTGACCTGAAAAACCCTCCCAGGGGTGATGGCATGGCAAATATTCAGCCAAGCCAAGTGAGCTTGGATCTGGCAGGAAAAAATATCCATGGCAGAGACCCTGGTTCCCTGTATTTTCTTCCCAGGATGTCCCCAGCCCTGTCGCTCACCCGCGCTGCCAAGCGCCTCTCCAGCACGGCAGGGATGGCTCCCTCCAGCACCTCTTTGCCACCACACTGAAATGGAATGGGAAGGAGGGAATAACCCTTGGACACATGAAAAGAACTGCAGAAGAGATGATTCACCCCATGGCAGGTCTCTGCCCCACAGCCTCACCGTCCCAACACTGGTCTGGCCCAGGTAGCGCAGGTTGTAGAGCAGCCTGGGGAGGAAAGGGCTCAGGGGCATCAGAGGAAGGACCCCACACACCACTCCTGCTGCTCTTCACAGGAGAAGATGCTCACAGCTCCCTCCTCACCTCCAGGCCATGGGGGCAGCCTTGTCCCCACATCCTTGAGCAGAGATCAGGGACAGTGCGGGCACAGGGCTACCCCAGTGCCAGGAGCCTCAGCCCAGCCTGGGGGCTGCCCATGGCACAGACCCACCTGCCCCCCTGCAGCTGCCAGGGCTCCTCCTCACCCCTGTGCTGGCTCTGCTGCAGCTGCAAGTGAGGCTCCTTCTCCTTCAGGGCCTTCAGGTAGGGCAGCAGTGGCTCAAAGACCTTCCCATCGTGCCACCGCCACCGGAGCAGGCGGAGGGTGAGCGGCTGTCCCCTCAGTCTCTGCAGCACGGCCCCAGCCTGGAGGGAGGGAGGGGGAGCAGAGGGGAGCAGGGGGCAGGAGATGAGGGGGACAGCCCAGCCCTCTGTGCCCACCCTGCCTGGGGCAGGCGAATCTCAGTGAGCAGCCGTTGATCTCATCGAGGATGTCACCGGCCAGCACCACCTCGTCCACCTCTGCCTGGCTCCCAGGGAGCACCTTGGTGACAAGGACTCGGCCATCCACGTACCTGAGGGTGCAGCCAAGCCTCAACTCAGCCCCAGGGAGCCTGCCTGGCTCCCCTTTTGTACCATCCATGACATTTCACCCATACACGGAATGCAGGGAAAAACCACCTCATGGATACTGGCAAAGCTGAGCAGATGGGGAGACATCACCCGAGACAGCCCAAATGCTCTCAGCAGGAAAATTAATTCCTTTTTTGGGGCATTTTCAGTGCTGGGATGACCAGATCCCTCTAGAGAGTGGAGAGGAGGGTTCAGAGTTCCTACCTGAGCACCATCCCCAGTGCTCGGCACGGGACTGTCTCATAAACACTGCACACCTGAAAGAGAGTGGATGGTGACAGTGGCCTTGCCAATGGCCGTGGGACATCCAAGGGACCCCATGCCCTGGATAATTTCTGGCACTGATGCCAACCCAGGGCTTTGGGAGCCCAGGGAGAGGCAAGTCCCAGTGCCACAGGCTAAAGCTGGGACCAGCTTGTCTCCGTCCTCTCAGGATTCGGCCGTGCTCAGACCCTGAAGGGACAAAGCTGCTCTAGGGACAGGATGGCAAAGCAACAGCAAACCCTTAACTCATTGAAGAGCCCTCCTGCCTCACCCCACATGTCCCCACGCAGCGGGGGGATGCAGCTGCCCCTCCCCAAAGCCGCTGCTGTTTGCAGCAGCACTTACTGTCACATTGCATTAGCCGGGGCCTCGAGACATGGCCAGCTCGGCCGGGGGCACTGGCTGTCAGAAATGCCCCAAAGCCAGCAGGATCCCAGGTTCTGCAGCACCACCACGGCTCAGTGCACGCCTTCACCAGTCCCAAAGCCGCCTTCAGCTTTTTGGGGATTCTTTTGGGTTTAAAAGGTGGTGGAGGGATGCTCTTCATCGTTAAAAGACATGGAGGCGTCCCTGCTGCTCTCAATAACGCACTGATGTTTCACTGAGCAAACCAAGAGCAAAACCAACTGATGCGTAATCTGTGTCAGCCCAGGGAAATGGGGATTTTTTTGGCAGGAAATCAGGGGATGGAGCACAGGGAATGATCACTTATATCAGCAATTTAGGCCTGGGTACTTCTCTTGCTTGTTTTTACTCCTGGGAGTGCTGGGATCTGTTCCTAGTGAGGGCCCAGGTACCCGGCAGGATCCAACCTCTATAGCAGAGACAGCTCTGCTTATCCTGGTGAACCTGAGCCAATTCACCCCGGGGTGCACGGCAATCCCTCCCCACCAAACCCCTCCTGATCTCCCTCATTTGACTTCTCAGGGAGGGCCAGGTGGCGGAAGGACGCTCCCGGGAGCGATGGGCTCTTACCGGCAGCAGCCAGCTCTCGTCCAAGAAGCTGCAATTCTGCAAACAAAGGAGTGCCAGCACCATTGGTCCCTGCAAGGAAGGGGCCAGGGCCCCACACTGGCAGCCCTGTGCTGGTCACCACCCCACTGATTCACCACTGCACCTGCAGGTCCAGGGAGAAATCTATCTCTGTCAGCACCAGCAGCAGTGAGAGGAAAGGCTCTGCAGAGGGATGGGGATGGAGAGGCAGTGTCACCACCTGGTTCCTGGCAGCCACAGCCTCACAGGGACATGGCAGAGGACAGGATGAAGCCATTTGCAGTGTAACTCATGAGTCCTGGGAGCAAGGCTTTGAGAACATCCCAGCACCATGCACCCAGGCTGCTGCTGGAGGCTCATCCCAGGCTCCTGCTGCCAGCACAGGGGCAGCTTGGTACCTTTTTTCCCCAAATTCAGACCAAGGCTTGTAGCAAATGCTACTGACTATTTCTCCCCTTAGAAGTACAGCAAAGCTGCCCAGGCTCTCCTACACAAGCCTTGCAATCACACTGCTGGGTCTGAAATCTGCTCACGCACCAGCAGTGCGGGTGATTTATAAACCATTGATGTACAGGTTTAATATGGGGTTATTTATCATAATCAAAAGATTAAAGGTTTCCACCCTGGCCTAGCCCAGCAAGGAGCACAGCTGTGGATGGATGGAGTGCTGCAGCCTGTCAAGGCAATGCAGCCATTTAAGCCCCTGTGCCACCCCTCAGCCCAGGCCCATCTGACATTCCCTCCCCTTAAAGCCAGACTGGGTCTGCTTAAGGCAGAATCCTTTGTACAAAGGAATAACATGGAAGATACTTCAGAAGCAATTTCCCTATCCCATGCTACTAAAGCCAATCTTAGATGGATTCAAATTCTGTTTAAATATTTACACCTTTTTTTTTTTCCCTCCCCAATCACTGCAGCAACATATTTAGATTCCAGCGCTAAATTTGGATTAGAAAAAGCACAGTGGCCTCTTCCCCCTCCCCTGCAGCAGTGCAGTGCTGCATCCTGCCTCGGGTGAGCCACCATCTTACCCCGGAGATCTTCACTGCCGAGGATGGAGCTCCCTGGATCATAAAACTGAAACCCAGTGAAATAACACAGATTACTCCTCTGGTTCGCAGCCCATCGGCCGTGGGTAGCAGCTGCCCCCCACATGCTGCACCTCCAGGATTCGGGGGGTCTGTGCCAGCTGCCCCACGGCCACCGCCAGCACCTTCCCTTGCAGGGCCAGGCGCAGAAAGAGCCGCCCCCTGCCCTGCGGCGTCCGCGTCCGCTCACAGCCCCCGGCTCTCCGGATGCTGCTGGACAGAGGGCTCGGCCTGTTTGGGGAGAGGAGAAGCAGCTTGGGCAGCACACGGGAGCGGCCTCCCTGCGCCTGGGGTCTCTGGGATGAGCATGTCGCGACAGACGCCAGCACAGCTCAGATTTTCACCCCAGTTTGGCTCGGGGTCGCTCACAGGCCGCTGGTTCCCGTGGGAAGTCGCTCCAGCCAGTGCCAGTAATCCCGTCTCCGGAAGCCCCAAACCGGTTCTGCGGGTGAAAGGGAGCTGGACACCCCTCGCCGCGGGCCCGGGGACGCTGCCACGGCCCGCCCGGGCACCAAGGGTCACTCACGTCGGAGCCCCTTGCGCAGGATGCTCTCCAGCAGCTGGCAGAGCGACACGAGGTGCGGAGAGGTGTCCGTGCAAGGGCCCCCGTCCTCCCGCAGCCGCAGCACCCCTCTTGCGGGGAGAGAGGGCGGCGGCACCCGTGAGTGCCCAGCCGGGGAAAGGGGACAGGCCACCCCGGGGACAGCTCTGCACGGCCCCGAGGAGGGGTCCGACCCTCCCCGGCTGCCGCCGCCGCCCTGGGCAGGAGCTCGGGTGAACTTCCCCGAGGCCAAGGTCGGGCGGCGGGGCCGCAGCTCCGGTCACACCGGTGCTGCTGCTGCAAGAAGCTCGGCCCACGCTCACCTTTAAGGGCGCTGAGCAGCGGCTCTTTCCTGGCCATGGGCTCGCCGCCCCCCAGGGCCAGGTGGTCCCGCGACGGCGGCTGGACGGGAACCGGGAACCGGGAACCGGGAACCGGGAAAGGGGAAAGGGGAAAGGGGAAAGAGCCCCGGCCCAAGAGCGGAGCAGAGCAGCCCGGCCCCACGGGCGGTGGAAACCTCACAGACACACACAGGTGTACGTGTACTTAAACTGAAAGCACGGACACTGATGTACATTGGTGTAACACCGCGACACGTACACCTATCGATCTGTACAGATGTATAAATGCCATACGTTGTATCGGCAGACCCCGCGTTTATGAGACACACGTGCGAAACATACACGTATTTATCTGAGTGTGTAAGGACAGGTTTTGGGATATGGATATATGTGTTATAAGGCTCCGGTGCCGGCCCCGCCGCAGGTACACACGGGCTGTGCGGGGGGATGGCCACGCACGAACAGCGATTCCGAGGATGGTGAGAAGGGGCGCTGAGGGACCCGGGAGCGGTGCGGAACCCACCGGGGGCGGTGCGGAACCCACCGGGGGCGGTGCCGAACCCACCGGGGGCGGTGCAGAACCCATCGGGGGCGGTCCGGAACCCACCGGGGGCGGTGCAGAACCCGTCGGGGGCGGTGCAGCTCGGCCATGGCGGAGCCGGTGGGTCCCGGTTCGTCCCCGCTGCTGGCGGCCGCTTGCCGGGCGCACCAAGCGGCTTTCGGGGGTGCGGCGGTGCTGGCAGCGTGGGCCCCCGGCCGGGTCAACCTCATCGGAGAGCACACCGACTACAACGGCGGCTTCGTGCTGCCCATGGTAAGGGCTGTGCTCCGCCGCCCCGGCCCCGGACTCTGGCCGTGTCACCCTTCCGGGCCCTCCTGGCGGCCGTCGGGGGTCCTCGGCCACCGCCTTCCCACCCCCGTCTCTGGATGTTCCCTCCAGGATACCGCACCCCGGACCCTGAGGGATCCTCCGGGATCCCCTGCCCAGGACCATGGGCTCCGGAGCCAGACCTGCTGCAGCCTCCCGTGCAGCCCAGCTCCTCACTCGCTTCTCGGGGGATGTGATTCTCTTCCCAACCACCTCTCCGAGAGACTGAAACCTTTTTTCTGCAACCCCGTCAAACAACTTCCCGTTCCCACAGAGCGGTGTTTCAGAACAGCGGGAGCTTCCTGCTCCTTCCGAGCCCCTTTGGCTCAGCGGGGAAGTCCCTGCTCAGTCCTAAATCAAACCTTCAGCTAATTACTGTGAGGCCGAGGAGCGTGGGAGCAGGTCAGCTGAATTCCCTGGCAGGCAGGAAAACTTCCCGAAGCCTCTCCCATTCGTGACGTGGGTACCACTCCCCCGGAGCCCAAGCAGCACCCGGAACCGAGCCGGGGGGTCAGGCGCAATATTCAGTGGGAAGACTGACCCTGTGTATCAATAAATGGGCGGAAGTTTAATTCTGTGCCAAGCTGGAGTGTGCAGTGGGCTCAGGGGTGTGAAAGAGAACACTTGGATGCTCCAGCTGTGAAGCAGCCACAGCTGTTCCCTGCCACCCGTGGGGATGCTCCAGAGGGGCTGCGGGGTCTGAGCCCACCTTCCCCACCCCCAGGCCCTGCAGCTGGGGACGGTGCTGGTGGGATCCCCCACGCAGGACGGGACCATCTCCATCATCACCACCTCGGCAGAGGCGGACGAGCCCCACAGGGTGCAGTTCCCGGCTCCCGGTCCCGGCAACTCCCTGAGCCCGGGGCTGCCTCGATGGGCCAACTACGTCAAGGGGGTCATCCAGCACTACCGGGGTAAGGCTGAGGGGTGGGTCAGAGCCCCCCTTGCACGGGACTGGTGTTCAGACTTTGGGAGTGCTCTAGGGGCTCTTTCAGTGTCTGTGTAATCCTGCAGCTCTGCCAGGACCAGGCTCCAGCAGACTCAATCTCAGCTCCAAAGGTCTTTGTGCTTGGGGGGCTGCCAGGTCAAACTCTGCTGTGGATCACCCTGTGCTCTGAAATGTTGCACAGGAGCTCCTTGTGTCATTCCCCATGAGCTGTGGGGTGCACACAGCCCTGCAGGGGCTCATGGCCCCCCTTCTCCTCCTGCAGGTGGTCCCGTGCCAGGCTTCAGCGCTGTCATGGCCAGTGATATCCCCCTGGGCGGGGGCCTCTCCAGCTCGGCTGCTCTGGAGGTGGCTACGTACACCTTCCTCCAGCAGCTCTGCCCTGGTAAGGCAGCAGCCCATCCTGTGCCCTGGCATCTGTTTCCAGGTGGGAGCTGGGATGAGGGGGTGCCCTTAGCTGGATCCCACAGCCCTTGGGAAAGTGCTGCTGTGAGTGGGTAACAACTCCCCAGCTGGCACCACCCTGCCTGTGTGGCTCCTCTGGCTCACCCAGCCTGACCTGCCCAGACCTCTAAAATCCATGGGCCACTCCTGGGGCTGGTTGGGAGAAGGAGAGGAAATTCCCTTGGGAGCATCCTCTCCTCACCCTAATGCCACCAAAAATCCAGGTACCTGAAATACCAGTGTCAATTATCACATCCAGCTGGATCTGGGGGCCCAGGCTGGCATAGATGCCGTGCAGTGGTGCAGGAACGAGCACCTGCAGCTGCAAAACCCCATTCCATGGGAAAACAACCCTTTACCTCCATGTTTGCTTCCCCTGATTCCAGGCAAGGGACAAAGCTGCAGGAGCTGCTAACCTGTGTGTCTCTGCTGTGGCACAGATGATGGGGATTTGGTAGCCAAGGCTCTGGCCTGCCAGAAGGCAGAGCACTCGTTTGCTGGGATGCCCTGCGGGATCATGGACCAGTTCATATCCGTGATGGGCAAGGAAGGCCACGCACTGCTCATCGACTGCAGGTCAGGGTCGAGCCCCAAGCTCACTGTGCTGTGCTCACCTCCTTGAGCAGCTGGGGATGAGCTGGCCCTGTGGCCATGAACCAAGGGCAAGAGTGCAGGGAGAGGTTAACCCGTGAATCCAACGGTTCAAGGGTTTTGAAGTCCAAAAACCTCGTCATGGGGGCGGGGCACCCTGCACTTTAATTCCTCTTTCTCCTGATTCCTCCTCCTGCAACCTTTCTGCTGCTTGCCTGGGCTACCATTCCAGCGGTCTGTTGTGGAGCTGATAACCGGGAGGGAGCGAAATGCTTGAGTGAAATCCTAAACCACCTGGACTTTGCCTCTGTAGTTCAGGATCTGCCTGCCACGTGGCCTCACTCAGGTGTGTGAGAGCCGGGGTGGGCAGGGGGGTGGGCACATGGCTGAGCTCTCCCTGCAGGTCCCTGGAGACCGTCCTTGTCCCCCTGAGCGATGCCAGCCTGGCCGTGCTCATCACCAACTCCCAGGTGCGGCACACGCTGTCGGGCAGCGAGTACCCAACGCGCCGGCGGCAGTGCGAGGAGGCAGCGGCGGCGCTCGGCAAGGCCAGCCTGAGGGATGCCACCCTGGCCGAGCTGGAAGGTGGGGACAGTCCTCCCCTCATCTCTGGCCACTCCTTGGAGCATCAAGAGCTTGGTGCCCCATGGGTTGAGATCTGGGGCAGGTGGGTTGGTGCACATCCTGTGCTGGGAGCGGGCTGCAGGCAGAGAAGCTTTGGCACAGGATGGTTGCAGGATGCAGCCCGCAGCATCCTGTGAGGTTTGCTGCAGGGACACAAATGTCTCTGCAGAGGCCAGGAGCCGGCTGGGGGACGAGGTGTTCCGGCGGGCCAGGCACGTCATCGGCGAGATAGCCCGGACAGCGCAGGCAGCACAGGCACTGCAGCACAGGGACTACAGAACGTTCGGGAGGCTGATGGTGGAGAGCCACAACTCCCTCAGGTGAGGATGGCCAAGGATGCTGGCAGCCCTGGGCCAGGATCTGCAGCACCCAGCATCGCTGCCATGGCACCAGGACACGCGGTGGAGCTGTCGGTGGTGCAGTGGTTGTGCCCAGGGTGCAGGGCACAGCACGGCTCTCCTCTCTCCAGGGATGACTATGAAGTGAGCTGCCCAGAGCTGGACGAGCTGGTGGCAGCAGCCCTGGAAGTCGATGGGGTTTATGGCAGCAGGATGACCGGGGGAGGCTTTGGAGGCTGCACGGTGACGCTGCTGGAAGCTGGGGCTGCAGAGAGAGCCCAGCAGCACATCCAGGTACGGGGGGAAACAGCTCCAGGAGACTGACCCAAGGGAACACTCAGGGGCACAGCACAGGGACACTGTTGAACTGTCACTCCTGAGCCCTTTGGGGGCAGTGGAGCCCATCCAGGGCTGTGCAGCCCTGAGGCTGCTGAGCTCCTGCAGGCAGTTCAGCGCTGTGCTGGACACAGAGCCCTGCCCCAGGACCTCATTGCTTTAACACCAGTAGTGAAAGGTAGTGCTGGGGGAGCTTCATGAAGGCCAAATCCATCTACAGAAAAGTGAGGTGAGCTTGGGCACTGCTGAACAGGGCACTGGCAATTATAGCCCAGGAGAAATCTCAGTGCCATCACCAGTGTTCCCTCACTCAGCACTGTGGTGTGCACAGGGAGCTGGAAATGCCAGCAGAATGGGGGTGTCAGGACATGGGGCCTATGAACAAGGCAGAGCATCATTTTGCTGCTCTGTGAGATCATGGTGCACCTGTAAATAGCTGAGGGAGTGGGACAGGAGGGAAGAGGAAGGTCTGAAATGAGGAGAGAGCAAAAGGACTTTGGCCTCTGCCAAAGATGGGAGAGAGGAAACATGACCAGGAGTTACAGTTCAGTGAAGAGTGAAGGTAGAGCGAGTGTGGAACTGACCAGCAGGCCCTTTCCCCCCAGCTCTGGCATCAAACCCAGCCTTGACTGCTCCTCTTGTTTTCCAGGAGAAATACAGTGGCACAGCCACCTTCTACCTCACCAAGCCCTCAGATGGTGCAAAGGCCCTGGCCCTGTAGAGGAGAGACCCCCTCACCTGGGACCCTTGGGCTGGCATTGCCTCCCTCCCCAAGGGGATCCATTTGTCCATCTGCATCATTTGCCTAATAAAAACAAAACATTTGCACAGTGTCCATGTTAGCTAAAATCACTTGGGACTCTTCCTCAGAGGATGCTTTAGCTCCAATTTGCAGTGGTGTAAGGAGCCCTTAGCAGGGCTGTGGAGTCCAGGAGAGCTGCAGTAGAAGGCAGGGGAGGAGCAGCTGGCACTGACACGTGGCAGAAATTCCTGCTTGGGACTCTCCCTCTGGCCCCTGCCCTGCATCTGCTGCAGCTGGAGGGTAGTGAGGGGGAAGGGATTTTTTAGTTTACTTTATAAAAAAACCCCAACAATAAACAGGCAGAATATAGAGAATATATTTATTGAGTGCAAGAGGAAGCCAACTGATCAAAGACCTGCTCTGGATCCAGCTTGGAAAGGCTGAAACAGCACCAGCTCCAACAAGCAGATGAAATTAAAGTCAGGCCTGGGTTAGTGCATGGGGAAGGCCTGATTCCCTGGAGAGCAGCTGAAGGGCCATGCTCTGCTCTTGGAGAACGAGATCATCTTTGGTTAAAATGCTTGGGGAAGTCCCTGTTTTGGCAGTTGTCAATATTTGACCCTGGACCACAAAGGAAAAGGGTCACAGAGTCCTTGTGCAGGAAGAGAGAAAATCCCAACCCCAGGCAAGAAGGGAGCAGGGAGGAAGGCAGCCTTGCTCAGGAGAAGTAAGTGCTTCTTGAAGGCACAGTAAAACCTCAGGGCTGGTGAAGAATCCCCTCCTTGAGCCAAGTTCAAAACTGACCTAGCTCCATCTGCAGTCATAGAGACTCCTGTGGACGTGATTCACACACATCTATCTTTGGCTGAAAGATGTACAACCCTTTCCCCAGTGAAATAAAAAGCCTGAAGAGGAGAGGGAACTGTTGGTGGTGAGCTCTTCTTCAGAGTCCAAAAGAAAAAAAGGAAATAAAAGAAATAATAATAAAAATAAAAACACAAAAAAAGGACCAAAGTCCATTGTGAGATCAAAGCAGGCTGGTGATGCTGCCAGGGGCCCAGGCAGCTGCTGCTTTGATTGGAAGGTCTAACCAAAGTTAGAGCCTAGCTCTAGCTTGCCTAGTTGTTCCCAGGCTTGCTCTTCCTTTGTGTTTACTGATGGATCACATGGATCAACTTTATGGATGTTGCTGCTGGGCAAAAAATCTTAAAACACATCCTGTGCCCTGAAATCTCACACTGTCCACATCAGCTGTGTAAGGAATCCCAGCACCATTCCCATCTCAGCTGCTGGGGCCATCCCCATCCCTCACCTCCAGGAAGCTCCCAGCCCTTCTGTGTCCAAGTGTTCCAGCTGGGGGATGCTCTGCAGTGAGTGGATCTGGCCCCTTGCAGCCTTCTGCTGGAGTCTCTGGAGCTGAAGGATACAAGGTCCAAGGCAGAGCCCACCAGCCTCATCACAAGAGGCCTTTGGATCAAGCCCTTAACTCATTTCTTCAGGTATTCCTGTTTCCCAGCAGCCACAATCCCAGTGTAGCCTCCACATTCAGCATAGATCTGCTCCACCTCCATATTTTTATAAAATAATAAAATACATTTATATATATATTTATATATACTATGAAAACTGTACAGTATTGTATGCAAAAAAAAAAAAAAAAGCATCAGGGGCCATCAAGTAATGCAACACAAATGAAAGGTTATTCTTTGCTATCATGGTACCAAATGGCAGCAGCAAAGGTCAGCCACAAACAGGTGCAGTAAGAAAGCACAGGTTACCCCTAAACCCTACCTTGCAGCTCTCATAAAAACCCCATACTGAACAATACAACCATCTCCACTGGACAGGTGAGTTGCCAGAGAGCCTGGAGCAAAGATGGAAATGATGACCCTCTATAAATTGTGATTTGGGCATCTGGGATCCTCTCAAAACCGAGGACCTGACAATAAAATAATTCTGTTCCATTTACCTGGGGAGGCTGAAGCCATGGAAACACCCCAATTTCTGCCCTGAAGGATGAGCTTACACACCCAGCTGTGCCAGGGCTCCAAAAGAGAGCCTGGAGTGCCACAGAGGGTCTGTCCTGGCAGGAGGAGCTGCCCAGGCACTGCCTGGATGAAGCACCTCGAGTTATTCCATAGAATCCTGGCACCTGATCCCAAAAGTGCTGCTGGTGCTCGGCCTGCCCTGGCTCAGGCCTCGTAGAACTGCCTCTCCACCTGCTGGGTGAGGGTCCCGCTGGCCATCACGGTGCGGCTCACGAACTCCTGGGTGAGGGTGCTGCTGGAGTTCTCCACGTGCTGGGTGGTCACCAGCATCCCGTCTGCAGGGGGAAAGCACCAGGTGTGGGGTCACAGAGAGCAGGGTCTGCTCTGCCCTGTGACTCCAGGCAGTTTTCCATCATAGAAAGTGGTATTTAAGGGCCTCTCCACACCAGGTGATTCAGTGATTTGCTGAGCCGAGGGGATGGATCTCCTAACAGCTCCCAAACTCTCCAAACTGAACCCATGAGCTCAAGTGGGACAACACTGGACAGATACACTGATGTGAATAAAGATGTTTGTCTGGTTTTCTCTGCTCTGAAGAGACCTAACCTTGCAGGAAAAGCTATCATTTGGTCCCTAGTGATAGTGCTGGAATACAGCATTCCCTCCAGGACTGGGCAGCACATGTGGAAATGTCTGCAGCTCTCCCTGGGGCAAAGCAGGGACACAGAGTAGGAAAAGGGGCTGACCCTCTTCAATCCCACCTGATGGACCCTCCTCCCCTGCCTCTGGCACTTGAGGTTAAAGCAGCCTCAGACCTTTGGACAAGCAGAATTACCCTTTGTTTTCTGAGGGCTGCAAAGCAACAGTGAGCCCCTACCTGTGAAGTGGGGATCCAGGGAGGAATGGCTGATGCTGGTTTTGGTGGTGTATTCAGTGGGGAATTTGTAAACTTCTCTCATGTACTGCTGTCCTCCAAACTGGGAGAAAGCACCTGGGGAGAAGGAAAAGGGACAAGTCAGTCAAGAAATAACAAAGAGCTTCCAGCTCCTCAATGCTGCACAGTGAGCACCAGCAAGCTCAGAATTTTCCCTTGCTGATACCAGAGCCAGGTTCAGGAGGGACTGGGAGGACTGGGAAGGTCTCACACCTGGACAGTAAGGAGCTGCCTCCAGGTATTTGTACAAACAGGCAGAAGTTTCACCATAAAAGTTAAATGGTGGCAGGTGTTCCCTCATTCAATGCACCAGAACTGGGACAGTGCTCACCAGGCACAGCACTGCCTTCATGGAAAACACTCTCTGTGTCTTTCTTGGAGCATGGAGTCACCACCAGAGCTGGAAAGTGACTGCAGGAGTTGTGTTCCCTGCTCTGAGAGGTTTCTCTTTGCACCTCCACAAAGATGTGGTACTGTACCTCTGTCCTGAGATTCAATGGTGATGAGACCTTCTCTCTCTGGCCCAAAGCCTTGGGTGGTGTTGGCTTGCACTTTGAACTTGTACGGGACATTCTCACTCAGGTGGGGCACAGTCAGGGTGGTTTCCAGGTTGTCTCCTTCCACATAGATTGTCCTGGGCTCCCCTAATCCACAGAGACACAGAGTGGTCAAGACTGACCAGAGTGATGGTCCCTCCAAACACACTCCCTCCCAAATCTGCTGCCTCGGCTCTCCCTGAGCTTTATACAACCCATGGACTGTGGGATTGCACCCACTTCTACTGAGGGTTAAAACAGCCCCATTTCACTGCAGTGGGGGTGCCTCAACACCCAACCTCCACGGCGTTTTGGCTGCAAAAATCAACAGCTCCTTCCTCTTCCCACCACATTTGTTAGATCAGAGCATGAAACAGCACAAAGTGTCAGGAGCCACCAGCTCCCAAGGCCTGGGACCAGCCCCATGTCCCCACTGTGTCTGCACTGATGTAAGCAAACAACTCTTTTACTGGTCCCAGCCAAAATGCAGCAGATTGCTGCTGCCTCAGCTGGAGGCATCTTGTGCTCTGTACAAGGGACCTGTGCCCAGCCCCATCCTGCCCCTCCTGGGCCCCATCCTGCCCCTCCTGGGCCCCATCCTGCCCCTCCTGGGCCCCATCCTGCCCCTCCTGGGCCCCATCCTCTACCTCCTCCATGCAGCATCTCACAGGTGATCCTGTAGCCCAGGATGGGCCCATTGGGCTCACGGGGTCTCTCCCAGCTGAGGTGCAGAGAATCTGGGCTGAGGGCAGTGAAAACCAGTGGTCCAGGGGCACAGGGGGTGCTCAGGGTGAAGGGGGTACCTGCAAGGGCACAGGGGACATGTGAGAATCACAGCAAAGGGAGCCTGGGAGGGATCTGCAGAGAGCATTTATGGAATGAGCTGGAAGGGCTCAGCTCCCTGGACAAGGAGTGTGAAGTGAATGTGTGGGGAAGAAAGTCGTGTTCCAAAATGAGGGGAAGGAAAAGAGAGCTGAGGATGTGTGGCAAGGGGAGAGAAAACAGCTACCAGCACCAATGACAGCAACAGAGACTCCAGTGCCACCCTTCTGTCCCAGCCACCTCACCTGGCACGGGGCTGAGCGGGCTCTGCGGGTCCACCTGGGACTCGATGGTGATGACTCCCTCCCTCTCAGGGCCCCAGCCCTCCTCGCTTTGTGCCTTCACCTTGAAGATGTAGGAGTGGTTGGGCAGCAGGTCCTCCACCACCACTGAGTTCTGGCTGGGGTTGGGGATGGTGATCCTGTGCACCTCTCCTGGGACACGCAGGGAAGAGCACGTCACCACCACCTTACAGGCACAAAGACAGAGCCACGACTTTCACCTGAGCTCTGTCTCAAACTGCCTGCAAAACCATCCAGGGTCCCTTCCCAACCACCTGCATCACACCTTGCCAACAACAATGGGTAGTGCAGGACAAGATGTCTTTCCAAAAAAGGCTTGGGACAAACAGCAGCTCCTTGAAAACTCAAGGGGTTTCAGACAAAAGAATAATAAAATCTCAGGGCAGTATTAGTGATTAATGTAAAAATAAGATATTTTCATTTCAATCCTTATTCCAAGTCCCACGTGTTGAAAAAAGATTCATGTAAGGTGTTTGGGCTGAAGGAGAGCATCAGTCAAAATGAGGGTTTTTTTTGGAGGAGAGATGATTATACAAACAACTCCAGAAATTGCTCTCCCTCGAGGAGAAACAGGGAATGAAAACTGTGGAGTAGCTGCAACATTTCCTGCACAAAAAAAAGGCTACCCAAGAAGCAGATTTAGGACCCTGAAACCTGGAATGGTTGAGGCTGGAAGGCACCTCTGGAGATCATCTGGTGCAATCCCCCTTGCTCAGAGCAGGGCCATCCAGAGGCAGAAGACCCAGAGCAGACTCTCCAGCACCTGAACCTCCCACCAACCCCTGTGCCTGTTCACTGACCTCCGTTGAGGAGCTGGTACTGCACGCTGTAGCCCTGCACCTCCTTCTCGCAGCGCGGCTCCTGCCAGCTCACCTTCAGGGACGTGGGGCCCAGGGCAGAGAACACCAGGCGGGTGGGGGTGTCAGGGATGCCCAGAGCCTTCCTGGGGTCTGAGGCAGAAAGGGAACATCAGGCTGGAGATTTTGGGGATGGGGGCTAAGGGGGCTGAGGGAGAGGAGGGGGTGGCACACGCAGACATGGGATGGTCCTGATGGATCAGGGAGGACGTGGTGAGATGTCATCTCTGCAAGCTGAGATGTCATGAGGGGAACTGGCTGGCTCTGCACAGCTACAGGGATGTCCCACGGCCTCAGGGTGCCAAACTTGGGTGGGACAAGTTAATGTAAGCTTCATGCCCCTGTGGCAGAGAGCCCAGAGAAGGGGCCTGGTGCTGGCTGTGACCTTCCTCACCCCTAAGAACCCTGTCCAGTCTGCCAGAAGCTTCTTAGACTTCATCAGGTGTAGGTCAATTAAGACTGGCCCTAATCTATAGCTAAATCAGCCCTCCAGGCCCTGTTTGTGTGGCCTGGGATCACATCTGAGTGCTCCTCAGCTCATCCCACTGGGACACAAAGCTCAGGAGAGCACAACACCTCCCAGGTGACACTCAGGGACTGAGGCCACTCATTGACCAGGAGCTTGCAGAGGACATCTCATAAGAAGCACACATTCTCCCCCAGAGTTCTCCAAAGGCCTGTGGACTAAGACTGAGAATGAGAAGCTCATTAGAAATGAAAAGAACGGGGACAATGGGTTGATCAGAGCACGGTGGCAGCAGTGGTGGTGAATGTTAATCAGTCCAGATGGGCTGAAACCTGCAATTCACCTGCAAATGGAAAGGTGAAGTGATGGAGGCGCAGGCTGGGTCAGAAGGAAGATCAGCACAGCACGCAGCAAGCCATGGAGAGGAGGTTTGGGGTGAGCAGTGGATGGCAGCAGCTCATGGATGGGCGGTGGCTGGGCTGTTATGGGATGTGTGGCTGGGAGGAAACACTGGACAAGCTGTACCTATGAACTTGCACATCCCTGCGGCCCCATCAGTCATGGTTATAGAGTCCCGACAGCCAATGCTGGGGTAGTAACCCTTCACCTTTGCCCTGCTCCTGAAACCCACGTCCCGGGGCTGGAGGAGTGTCCTCCCAGCATCTTCATGGATGGGAGGGAGGAGTGTCCCTGGGTAATCTACAGGAGTGGTGCAAGAAGAAAGAGAAAAACACCATTGGAGATTTCAGAGCAGGTTCAGCCCAGGCGCCTGCACAGGTGACTTTTTAAGGCTCAGGTTTGAAGAATCTTTAAACCACCTTCTGTCAGCACCAGCTGATTGACACACATGGAGCTGAAAGGCAACCACACTTCTGGATAGAGTGAGGAGAAGAGACGTGCACCCCCTGAAGTGCTTTGTAGTGAGAGGATAAGGATGGAGCTCCCTTCCCTGAGCACCCTGCCTGTGAGGGGTGGGAACCCTTTCCAAACTGGTCTGGAAGCAGAGAGGCCTTAGCAAAGCACCAAGACATCAGTGTTGGGGACGTGACTCTCTAGACCTGTGGTTCATAGGCCCCCTTAGCTGTGAGCACAGTCCTCACTCCAGGAGAACTTGAGGGTGCAGGTCCAAAGGCAGTCATGGGGATGGAAGGGAAGGTCCCATGGCTGCGGTACTCACCGTGCCCCATCAGCACCGTGGAGTAGTCTCTGGTCAGCGAGGAGCTGCCCATCACCCTGTGCTCCTGGTGCACGTGGGAGCTCAGCTGGTGGTAGCTGCTGTTGGCTGTCCTGGTCAGGGTGCCACTGCCACTGCCAGGGAAGGAGAAGTCCACCCGGCCATTCAGCAAGTGCTCTGTGGAAGAGGGCACACCGTGAGCAATGTGGCTGTGGACAAAGCTGCTGCTCCTCTTCCCACGGGGAGGAAGCAGGAGGCATCGTGATGCCCCCCCTGCCTTGACTGAATCCCAGGTTCAGCTGCTCTGGAAGGTGATTCTGGAATGTTACATCTAGAACAAGCCACAGCACCCAGCATGAGACACAAAGATGTAAACAAAAACTTCTCCCTGCACCAGACACACCCATGGTGCCCAAGGTAACTCCAGACCTCGGCCTTGCTGGGGCACTGCCGTGTGGTTCTCGCCACATTCTCTCGCATCTCCCCTCAGACACAAACACTGGTTTAAAATTTTGGATTATAAAAGAAGGTGGAAGAAGGAAAATGTCCCTCTATGGAGGAGGTTTCTCCAGATCTCATTCTGGATCCCATCTCAGCTGGATCTGAAAAGCAAACTCCGCTCCATTGTTCTGGTCCTTGACAAACAAATCCCCATCCCCTCCCAGCAGGCCAGGAGAGATCAGCCATCTATGAGCGAGTGATTTCTGTTTAACAGTCCAGCAGATCTGCCCCAGAAGCTCAGGGCACTTAATTAAGGTGAAGAGCTGCCCTTGGAGGTGGCACTTAGCAGGTATCATCTGAGTTTGCTCCTGCCTCGAAGGTCCAGCCTTTGGTAGAAGCAACTTGCTAGCAGGCTCCCAAGTCCATGCCGAGATGGGGGTTACCTTGACACTCGTGTGAGCAGACACACCAGGACAAGGTTTTGAAGCAGATCACACCAACAGGAGGGTGGGCACACAAGGGGAGGCAGGGGGGACACAGAGCCCATCCGCCGGCCCCTTGGCTCAAAGCAGGATGAGACAGGACACTCAGTGCTGTAACAGAGCCGTCCTTCACCTGCTTGGGGCCGGGGCGTCCCGCTCCTCCTCACACTGCCAGGAGCCACAGCGCCGTCCTCCTCCTGGAGGAGCCCCTCAGTGTCCGAGGAGAGGCGGCTGCTGCCAGAGAGGCGGGGAATGGTTTCGGGTGGGAGCCTCCAGGTGATGCGGCGAAGGTCCAGGTCTTCTCCCAGCAGCGGCACAAATTTCCACCTGGAGCCTTTTGGGACAAGGCAAGCACTGGTGTTGGCACGGTCTGCAGGGGTCAGGGTGGGCCACCCACCACCTCCATACTGCTTGCTGGGGAGAGGAAGGGACAAGCACCAGTGGGGACGATGCCTGTTCACAGCTCGTGTTCCAAGAGTGAGCTCAGGTGGTGCAACCATCATGTCGGTGGAGGAGAATGGTGGGAGCGTGGCACGCACGGGGTTCCTCAACCCCCAGACTGTTTTCTAGCCCTGTGTCCATCATGACAAAAGGTGAGAGTCAAAGCCCCACCACACGCCTGTCCCTGCGTGAAGAGTCTGCAACGATTGTCCTCTGCTCAGGAGAGGTTTCATCGCTCCTTGATGTGCACTCGGGGCAGTTGGACTCCTGACGTTCCCATCACCTTGCTCTCTGAAAAGACCAGGGACTCACTCTTGGGTCCCAGGCCCTGGAGAACGCTCCAGAGAAGATCCTACAGACACACCTCATCATTTCACTTACGGCTCATGTCCCAGCACAAGAGCAGGGAGTCAGCCTCATTCAGAAAGTGAAGGGATGGAAGAAGAGAGATCAGTGCCTTCCCAGCACTGCTGAGTTCCCTCCTGTTGGCCTGGCCTAGACCCTGAGCATCCAAGGGACTCAGAGGTCTGTGCCATTGCCAGTGCTTGTTTGCTGATGTTAGCTCTCATGGTCCAGCCAAATGACAACACAAAAAGGGAAGATGAGCAGGGAGGGCCATGAAAAGCTCCTCTCCCACTCCACAGTGAGATTTCTTTTTGCCCCATGGCTACAGCAAGGAGGCACTGGCCTTATTTACAATGTGACCAGCCAAGTTCCCCAAGTGTTCCCATGGGTGCAGCTACTGAGCTTTGGAAAGGCAGATCTCCACCATCTCCACAACTTGGATCTCCCCATCCTTGAGAGATGGAAAGAAGCAGTGAAGCTCATTGCTGAAAGCTGCTGTTAAAGAAAATGAATGTTAGAAATGACCTTTTCAAACTCAGAGACACAAACCTGAATCGTCAGAGACACTGGGCCTCTTGCTGCCAGCTGGAGAGCGGAGCACATCTGTGCTGTACATCAGGTAGCTGTCATAGTCCTCACCTCCCTCTGCATCAATGATGGGGACATCAGGGATAATGGGGACTGCAGGAGAGGTGGAAAGTGCCATTAGACAAGCAGCAAAAAACTGCACAATGCTCAGGCTGGCCCTCAGCAATGCCAGGAAGGCTGGAGAAGAAGAGCAAACAGGAGGTGGGGGGAAGCAGCTGGGCTGATGGGGAGCTCTCCCCAGCACTGCTCCTGTCCCTCTGCCCCCTGCCCAGGCTGGCACTCACTGGACATGGGGCGCTTGGGCTGCGTGGCGAGGTTGATGGTGGCTTCTCTCTCGGGCCCCCAGCCCGCGCCGTTCCTGGCCTTCACCATGTAGCGATAGGGCTGCGACTCCCGCAGGTTCTCAATCAGCACCATGCGCTTCCTGGGCTCCTCAATCAGCACCTTCTTCATGGGCCCAATGGGTACTGCAAGGCATGGGCACACCCGTCACCCAGCAGGTACAGAGGACCCTCAACACCCCCTGCACTTTGGTGTTGGGATGCAGCCTGGCTCTGGGAAAAAGTGCAGCAGCTCTTTGGGCTGCTCACAAGCAGCAGCATCATCTCAGGGTAATTCCCAAAGCCAGTGCTGAAGTCAGCCTACAGGGGAAGTCTTCTGTTGCTAGTGTGTCACAAATAACACTTTCCTGGCATCCCATCTCTTTATAGACCTATGAGCTAAGTTTTTAAGATGAAAAATAACATAAAACACTATGAAATTGAATGGGGACAGTTTTCTGGCATTAGCAGGGTTAAATCCTGACTGTCAATTTTTCTATCTCTTTCATCAAGAAGTGACCCATCCAAACCCCAGTTCTCAAAAGAAACATGCCTGGAGCTGTTCTGGCTCTGCTGCTGTGGTTTGGGACTGGTCCAGCCTGCAAAACGTGTCCTCCAGCCCCTAAGCCTGCCTGTCCCATCCAAAAATGAGCTCCTACCATTGTCCTCGTTGACAGGCCCATAACTGACTTCATAGGCCGTGATCACCCCGTTGGTTTCTGCAGGCTCAGCCCAGCTCAGCTGGGTCACGGTGGAAGACACGACGTTGAACGCCAAGCGCCCGGGCTCGCTGGGCACTGGGAAAGCAAAATCAAAGGGTCCCCATCACTGCAAGTCAGGACCCAGTGGAGACCCAGAGCTCCTGAGATCACTGCAGTGGGAGACACCCAGTGCTTGACCCTGAGGCCAGCAGAAGCTCAGGGCTGGAGCCCTGACCCCGGTGCTGGGTGCAGAGGTACAAACTCGCTCCCACGTGGAGGGAAGGGAGGTGTGGGGTCACTCACCCTCCTCCAGCGTGCGGCAGTGGATGATGTCTGAGTAAATCCCTTCTCCCATGGCGTTGTAGGCACAGACTTGCATCTCGTAGTCGCAGAAGGGGTAAAGGTTTGTCAGCTCTGCTGATGGGGTTTTGACATCAATGAGACGGGCTTCTGACTCAGGGTCTCCCTGGATCCAGTATTTCACCTGGCAAAGCAAGTGCAAGCCGTGATTCCTTCAGAACCTCATGTGATGGGTGAGAATTCCTTGTCTCTTACTAAACCTCTGGGAACAGTGTTGTGCCATTCCTTTCAAATGGGAGGCCAGGACAGTCTGGGCACTACATGGTAAGTGATGGAACCGGAGATGAAGTCACCAAGAATTTTTCTTGCATATCCTCATCCACCAGCAATGGTCCCTCAAGGATGGAGGGGACCAGAAGGGGTGAACTTCTCCCTCCTTCTTTTGTGTGTGTACTTGGACCACTTTGGTACAAATGTCTGTGTGAAACACCTGCAGGAGGAGACCCACACTCTTCTCTGGGATCCACTCACCCCTTACCTTGTACCCCAGGGGTTTTCCTGGTGGAGGAAACCAGTTGAAGCTGATTTCCCTGGAGCTGAGAGCGCGGGCATCGGGATTAAGCGGTGCACTCAGGCGGCCTTTGGGAGACTGGGGCACCTGGCCCAGCCCAGTCATTGAGGGGACACCATCCACCAGCTCTGCAGACAAGAAAGTGTCATCAGTGCCAGCCCTCCCCCTTGGATGAAAAAGAAGGAAGTGTGCCTCTCTCAGCACTGCCCTGCTGTGATAAACACATTATTTATGTTATTGACACAGCTGATGACAGTTTCGCTTGTCCAGCCACAGGAACCACCACACACCATTCATGACAAGTCCTACCTCTCCCTTATTTTTATAGCTTTTCATTCAAGCTCCTAAGGAAAAGGAATTAAGAATCAATTTCCTTTAAAGAAGAGACGATCCAACCTCTCCCCACCCACTGCCTATTCCCACTCGTGCCTCTAGAGGGGGACCCAAATCTACCGGAGCTGGAGGAGCCTCGCTGCGGCTTTTGGGTGAGGATGGCACTCTGGGCACCGCATGGTGCAGGAGGTCCCGCAGCCCCGGCCACCACCCGGCTCCCAGCCCCTAACCTGGGTCAGCAATGGTCACCGTGGTCTGGGGGTAGCGGCCGATCTTGGCGCCGTACTTGGGGTGGAGGAGGTCGATAGCAAATTGCTTGAGCTGGCAGCTGTTGAGGAGGGTGTCTATCTCTGTCAGCTCCAGCAAGGGCACCTGCACCTCCTTTCGGGTCTCCCCAGGCTGGAAGACCAGTTCACCCTCCGTGAAGATGTAGTCCTGAAGCAGAAGGAAGAGGTGTGTTCAGGGTGAGGCTGGATGGGGCTCTAAGCAGCCTGGTCTTGTGGAAGGTGCTCATGGCAGGGGTTTGGAATCTGTAAGGTCCCTTCCAACCCAAACTGTTCCATGGTTCTATGATTACAGCCTGCGATATCCATGAGGCGACTCCCAAAGAGCTTCCCCTCATCCCCCAGTCAATCCTCATTTGCCTCCCAGTGCCCACAGCCCTGGGGGCAGCTGGTACCCTCTGCCTCAGGCACAGGCATCCTCTCAGGACCTCCCTCCCCGAGGGAGCAAGGGATGGAGGAGAACATTTGCCCTCGCGCTGACCTCAAGCCCTGGGTGCCCTCTGTCCCAGCCACATCCTGATAACCCCTCTTCTGCAGCCCCAGGGTTGGCCTTTTCCCAGCCCCACATTCCCACTCCTGTTCCTGCCACAGCCAGGAGCACCACCCTTACCCTGCCACTCTTGGCGGTGAGATCCCGGGTCCTGTAGGTGACTTGGGACTTCCCGTTGTCAATGATCTCCCGGAGCACAGGGATCTTGGCCAGCTTATCAAAGCGGCTGTGGGAATATGCTGGCTGCAGGAAGGTGATGAGGCTGCTGGCTGGAAGGGGCAGGAGAGAAGGAATGTGTAGAGCAAACACACGACAAATCTCATCCCAAACACTCGGGTGTCCTCCCTGAACAGAGTTCCAGTCACCCACAGGTGTGAGATGTGTGTGGAGTGTCATTCCACAGGCTGGAGATTTCCCCACTTCCCATTTGTGCTCCCTGTTTCTAACAGCCAAGTGGGAAGCAGAGGGAAAGTGCTGGGGGCATTAGCACAATAACATTAAAGAGGTTCTGCTTCACACCAGCACTCAAACTGGAGCAGCAGGAATGTGGTCAGCCCATAATCTCTCATGGAATTGGCAGCATCTAAACTTGTGATGGTCAAAGGTTTCTGTCAGCAGGGAAGATGATCCTCTGGATGCATTAAAAGATGCTCCAGTTTAGGCCCAGGTGACCTCAGGAAGGAGTCACCAAGCGAGTCTCTGCTCTGTGACCCGGGGGTGCTCAGATATGCAGACTGTGCCTTACAACACGTCAGTCTGGAGACAGGACACTCAAACACAAACACCTCCACAGTCACAGCCCTTCACCTTGTTCTTTGATGATGGTGATGTTGACAACCCTGCGTCCGATCTTGGCAATGCCATTGGGGACCTCAATGGCCTCCACCTGCAGCTGCTTCTCATCATCATCATCATCCCTGATGAAGAGCGGGACACGGACGTCCACCAGCTCCACGGCCTCTTGGAACTCCACCATTCCCTGAGCATCTGGGGGAAAAGACAAAGGTGAGAGGTGGGAAATAACCCCCTGCCCCCAGCCAGGAGCCAGCGCTGGGCTCTGCTCCCTACCTTGGTCTGAGGTCACAGTGTAATAACCCGGGGCAACCTTCAGGTCATTGAAAGCCTCGTGGGAAACGTGTTTTTCCACCACCTTGATGATGTCTGGCTTGGCTGAGTGCGGGGCAGTGAGCACTGTGTCCACAATGGTGTGGTCCTGCCTGGGAGGAGGGGAGGGAAAGGCAGGTGAGAGCTGAGACCAGAGTACCTCGTGTCACACAGCAGCTGGGGGGGTGTGAGGTGCAGGACACTCAGTACACGTGTGTGTGTGTACAAAAAGGGAGGAGCAGCACCACAGAGCTGCAAATTCCTCTTACCTTTTCCCAGAATTGGGCTGTAACCTGGGGGAATAAAAAAAACCCAACAAATCAGAGTGACTAACACCTTTGGAGAGACAAAGTGCTGTGTGAATCACAGCCCTGTGCAGGTCTGAGCTGCAGCACTGCCCTGCAGGTGCCAACCCACCCCACAGAGCCCCAGCACATGTTCCCTCCTGCCCTGGGTTTCCCAATGAAGCAGGGAACGTGCCCACAGGGGAGAACACATCTGGATCAGGCTGTGGGAAGGAGATACCACTCCCTGCTCAGCACTGGCATCTCCAAATTCCTCCTGGCCTGCACCAGGCACTCCTAAGTTTGCATCAGGCTGAAATTCTGAAGCCAGTGGGAATTCTCCCATTGAGCACCATGCAACCAGGATTTGTTCCTGCTGCTCCAAAGCCAGACTCAGCTGAGATCTCACCACAGCTGGGTGGGCAAAGCACCACACCAGACTTGTGTCACAGACAAGTGACACGCTCCCTCCCAGCACTGCAGATTTCACACCTCTGGTTCACCCCATCACCAGCAGCCCTGGGGGAACCCTGTCCTGCAGGAGTCTCTCCCCCACTGACTCACCTGAACTTGGTCTGCTGGACCTTGTGGCAGCCAGGAATGTGTTTGAAAACGTCGTTCAGCTGCAAGGAGCAGGAGGGACTTTCAGAGCGTATCCCTCACTGAACAGGGATGTGCTCAGGGAGCAGATGCTGCTGCCACAGAACACAGGAGCCACCCCAGGCCCTCCCACACCAGGTTTCTTCCCAGGACACAGCAAGAGGCTGCAAACTGAAACCAACCAGGAGCTTCACATGCCCCAAAGCAAACCCATAATCTCAACAAGATGCTTTGCTAATTCTTACAACTGTGACCTTAAAGATTGTGCATTCTCACAAAAGAAGACAAACTGCTCCTTCCTTTCCATAGCTGTGGGTTCCCAGGGAAGGGGCACTGCCCAGTCCCCTGTGTGGCTGTCCCCAAGGCCAGCTGTCCCCAAGGCCACCCTGAGCCCCCCTTGTGCCAGGCTCCTACGTTCTCCTCCACTTCCTTGCGCAGCTGCTCGCACTCGCGGGTGTCTGGTTTCACCAGGTTCTGCGTGAAAAGCCGGGTCAGCCTCAGGGATAGCCCATAGGGAACTGGAAAGAGAAATTCCCAACTCAAACTCCATCCTTCTTGGCCAGAGAAGGAACCCAGGCAGAAGCTGGAAGCACGGGGACACTCACTGAGGTCCTTGGGGTTGGTGGCAGCGGGTGAGGTGACTCCCTGCCTGTGGACATTGTTGTGGATCTTCCAGCGGACCGTGTCCCGACCCTTGAGCGAGCCGCTGCGCACCAGGGGCGTGTCCAGGTGGTCAGAGGACATGAGGCTCTGGCGGAGCATGTAGTGATCCTCCTTGAAGCCAACGGTGCGACCTGCAGGGCCAGGGGTGGGCTCAGAGCCTGGGCACACTGGAACAACGCCAGCCATCAGCTTCCCAGTGCCAGAGATTCTGTTCTGGGGGATATTTGGGGTTTCCACCATGCTGAGAGTGTTGGGATGTCAGGAGGGGAGTGGGATGGAGAGAGCAAGGGGTGTTCATGAGTGGGGAGAACACATCTCACTAGCTAAGCATTACAAGGGCAGGGAGAGGCAGCAGCAGGATTCCCAGCAGGGCATCCCAGAGCGTGGGACAGGGAAGAAGAGTGGACCAGCAGCTCCAGGACTCCTTGGCTCAGGCTCTCTGCTAGGAGCCTTCTCCCAGAACCACCTCTCCAGCTCACCCCAAACCCAGGAAGGCCGTGCACCCCAGAGCCCTCCCCCCAGGACCAAGGGCTGGTACCTCGTGCGCAGCAGGGAAGCAGGGCCAGGCAAGCCTAGAAAACAAATGGCCAGAGACACCATCACTTTGTGGCCAGGGACAAAACCCTTAGAAAAGCTTAGAGAAGTTTCCATCAGGAAGGATCAACATCAGCAGGGGTGCATGGGCTGTGGATGAATGGGGCTCTCGAGATTATTTTAGCCAGATAGGGGAAATCTGGTTAAAATTTAACCATTGGCTCATGTTTGCAGCAACAGAGGATTGGATCCCACAGGGACATACCCTACCAATGGCCAGGCTGAGTGGATTCTGAAAATTTGTCATGTTTTTGGCCATATCTGGTTCTCTCCCTGGGCTGGGGAAGCCAGCTGAGACACTCACCTTGCAGCAGGCACAGAACTTCCAGCAGAGCAGGAGCAGCAGCCCCAGGAGCAGGATGAGGAAGATGAGCAGTGGGATGAGCCAGAGGAAGCTCCCAGGTGGGCACTCTGCAAGTGACAGCAACGTCAGTCCCAGGCAGCAGCCCCGTGTGGGGTGAGCAGGGAGGCAGAGGGAGAGGCTGGAGCACAGCTCTCTGAGGGATGGAGCAGCCCAGTTAACCTTGGCAATGCCTCACAAGGGGGAAATGCTGTTCACACCTCTGCTCCCACACAGCCCTACCAAAGGGCTGTGCAACAACTTAAAGCAATCCCTGGCAGCAGGGGAAAGGCTCTGATCTCTAAAGGTCTCTGAGGGTGCCACACTCCACCCCTTGCAGCTGATGTGACAGTGTCACCCACCCGTGTCACCCAGCAAGGTGGGCAGGGAGGTGCTGCCTGCAGCTGACCCTGCCCAGGGGCACAGCAAAGGGACAAAGCAGGGATTGAAGGCACTGTGGAGTTCATTACTCTGATCCAGATCCCAGGCTGGACATCCCCTTCTCCTCCCGGGTCCCTGCTCACCTTTGTTCTTCTGCACACGGACGGTGGTGTTGGGGAGGACACTGGGGTCTCCCTCCAGGGTGTAGTGATAGGTGCAATCATCATCCTCATCCTGGAAGGAGCAGTACTCACCAGCCTCCTCTGTGGGGAGAGGGGACACTGCTGTAAACTCTCCAGGGAAGGACTTGGGAGCACCCTGTGTGCACACACACGGAGCAGAGCGCACAGGAGATGCCACACACGTCTGCACCCAGCTCTTCTCACGTTACCTTTCTTCAGCTCCTCCACCATCTGGATCTGGAGCTGGCAGGAGCTGCAGTTCCCTTTCAGGTTGCCTGTCCCCCAGGTCTGGCAGCGGACACAGTCCCGGATGCTGTCACACACAGCCTGGAAGCCCTGGGCAGAGGTGGGGTGGGACGGTCAGGGACACCCCCGGAGACAGGGAGGACACAGCCTGAAAGGCAGCGCTGGAGAGGCAGCTCCTCATCCCAGAGTCAGGGCAAGGTCCAGGTCAAAAAGAAATCACTGAGAACAAGGCTTTATAAGCCCAGTTGTCTCCAAAATCTCTTACACCAACTGCTGGCATTAGGTCAGCAATTAGATCATCTCCAAGGGTTTCAGTGGCCTTTCCAACACATGATCAAGCCAGCTTTCTCCATCCCCATGGGATTAGCCCATGTTTGTCAATGAGGGAATCAAATGTGTTTAAGGCCAGGTTGGGTGGGGCCCTGAGCAACCCCATCTAGTGGAAGGTGTCCCTGCCCATGGCAGGGGAGATGGAATGAGAAGTTCTGAGGTCCCTTCCAATCCAAACCAGTCTGTGATTCTATGAAATGAGTTTTTTCCTCATCTTGAGGCAAATCAGAACAAACCAGAAGCTGAGCCTCAAACCTCTGCCCATCACCAAGGTGCAGATAAACACAGACAGACTCTCAACAGTTGCTGCTGGTGAACAGGAGGGCAAAGAAAGCCTGCGGCTACAAAGCAGCTCCCATGCCAGCCCCTCCCTGCCCACAGGACAGGTGAGACAAACCCTCTCTCAGGATTTCATTCCTGGCTGAGATGTGCCTTCATCTCTGCTTTGCCTTTCTCCCCTGGAGGCTCCGCATGGGGATAAGTGATGAAGCCAGAGGGACTCACCAGGGAGTAGCTGATTTCACAGGTGGAGCTGGTGTAGAGCGAAGCCATGTCACAGATGCATCTGCCACATTCACACCTCCCGTGGTTATTGCAAATGCCCTGGGAGAGAAGAGGTGACAGCCTGAGAGCAGCGCTGGGACTCAGCAGGGCACCTCGGTGACCCGGGGGTTCCAGCGCTGGGGCAGGTCCCCGCAGCCCTGCTGGAGCAGTGTTCTGGGGGGTGGGACAGCACCTACCCCTCGGCTGTCGATGCAGGTGTCATTGCTCGTGGGACATTCGCAGCCCGGGCCCTCCCAGCCGCTCTCGCACACACAGGCGCCCCTGGAGCAGCGGCCACGATCTGGGGTGAGAGCGGGGATTACCTGGGCCCCGGTGCTGTGCCATTCCCCCAGCCCTGCCTGTGGCTCCCCCACCTTCCCTGGGGGTGCACAGGGGCTGCAAACAGACTCCACAGCATCCTCCCTGCAGCTCATCACTGGTCACTTCATCCCCCGTGCCAGTGCCACCAGCCCGGGACACCCTGTCTGAGCCACCAGACCCAGCTCATCCCCGAGCTGGGGGGCTCTGGGGGTGCTCTCACCGTTGCAGAGGAAGCCGGAGGTGCGCGGGCACTGCAGGACATCGAACTCGCAGAAGGCGCCGTCGAAGCGCAGGCTCTGGTCCTCGGAGTAGCACTGGCACTTCCCGCACAGGCACTCCCCCCGGCCCGAGCACGGCTCCACCTCCCCGGGACGGATGCAGGCTTCGTTGTTGGGGGATGACGCCGGGGAGCAGTCACACGTGTCCCCTCGCCTGGGGATGGAGATGGTGCTGAGAGAGGCAGGAGCAGAGCACAGCACTGCAGGGTCCTGGGCAGGATGCTCAGGGCAGGAACGTGTGTCACTGTGGGTCCCCAGACACAGCAGGGTCCCTGGCAGGGGTGTGGGATCTGGCCATGTGGGATCTGGCCATGTGGGACCTGGCCATGTGGGACCTGGCCATGTGGGACCTGGACACAGTCCTTACCAGCCCGGGTGGCAGATGCACTGTCCACAGACAAAGTTCCCATGGAAGCTACACTTGGGGGAGTTCAGCTCTTGTTGCTGGAAGTGAAGAGAGAAGAAGAGTTGCTGAGTGGGCCCAGCTGCCCCCAAGACCCTTTCAGGAATCAGAAGGGCAGCTCCAAGGGCAAAGTTTTGCCCTGAAGACCAAACTCTGCCATAGGACATCAGACCCAGCTCGGAACAGGCAGTGATGGAGATCTTGGCCAGGCTGAGCATCACTGAGGGGTCAAGCAGGACCAACACATTCCCACCCCAGGCTGGCCAGAAGAAGGACTCCTTTTTCTGCATCACCCCACCTGCTCACAGGGACACACGTCGCAGACGACAGCAGCTGACACCGTGAGGCTGTCGCTCAGGGACGTGGGTTTCACGTGGATGACTCCGTGCCGCTCCTTCTCGGGGAGGCTGCAGACGTGCTGCCCACCAATGTACTCCAGAGCCTTCACGTGCATGTGGAACTTGCTCTAAAGGAAGGGACACACTGCAGGGATGAGCCAGCTCCCACATCCCAGCCGGACACGGGGAGCTCATCCCCCCCATACACCTTCCCTCCGCTGCCATCCGAGGACTTACCACTTTTCCACGGGTGATGTGGAAGGAGCCGGATTCTGTCTTTTCAAATACCGAGGAGGTGAACTCTGTCTTCAGGGCTCTGGGGGTGAAGTCAGCCCGGATGTCCATCTTGGAGCGGATGCGCTGGGCGGCAGAGGATAAACACAATGTTGGTTTTCAGCGGTACCTGGTGACCACTCCATGGCCTGCTCCAGAGGGGACACATCCTGCCTTCTGCCTGCTCTCCTGCCCAGGAGGTGCCCACCCTCTGCCCTCCCTGGGAGCCAGGGTGAAGCTCCAGAGAGCACTGTTACCTCAAAGGCTGTGCGGAGCAACTCCACAATGTTGGAAGAGTCTTCCTGGAGCACCCCGATCTCAGAGATGGGGAAATACTTGTGCAGCTTCTGCAGAGAGACAGGAACTCTCTGAGCCAAGGCCTCAGAACCCTCCTCTTTCACAGGAGTGGGCTCTGCTTTGAGCAGGACTTGGACCAGAGACCAAATGTCCCTTCCAACCTAAATTACTCTCCAGCTCTGTGCCTCCTGCTGCTTTACAAGAAGCAGAAATCAACACAGGGAGACCTCTAGGAGCCCAGATTCCTGCACCCAGTAGTACATCCTGAGACCTCCCACAGCCCAGAGCAGCCCCCAACACAGCGTGGCACCCTCCCAAATACCAAGGTGTTGGTTTAGCACTTAAGGACAAGCGATGGGAGAACACTTTCTCCTCACAGCCGAGCTGAGGCACAGGTCCTGGAGCAAAGGTGGCATCACTGCCGTGGTCTCCTCACCTCATAGTAGCTGTAGGAGTGGTTGGTGACAGCAAAGATGGGGATGATGTTGTGCTGGCCCAAGAGGCGCACGAGGGTGGGCACTGAGGGGTAGTCCTGCTTGGTGTCGTACACGTAGGTGCCGTGGCTGTCCAGGTGACACTGCTCATCATTCCTCGCCAGGATCCCTGCCAGCACGTTGGTACCATCAGCTTCGTAGTGAAAGGCAGATTCGGTGGAGAACACGAGCAGGTGAGTGCTGTCCTTTCTCCAGCCGATCTTATCCTGCAGCCAGGGAGGGGGAGAAGGGACCTTTATCTGTGTGCCTCCCAAACCCCTGCACAGCACTTGCAGCCTTTGGCAGGCTGGAATACCCAGGGGACAAGGCAGCACGTGCACCTGGCAGCACACGCAACCAGCCATGTGTCCCCAGGAATCCCAGCACTCATCCACACCCGCAAAGCGTGGGGAGTCTCCCACCCAGCAGCTCGGTGCCAGGCACCAGTGTGTACAGGGGGCAAGCCCACGCTTCCCTGGACATGTCTGGAGCTGCGCTCATGGCTCAGCCAAGCCCAAGTGGGCTCTCTTCCAGGGAGCAGAGTTTCATCATCACAGGCATGGAGGGGGACAGAGCAAAGAGGACACACATCATGCCCAGCAAGCAGCTCCTGCACTGGGCATCAAGCACCAGGGCACATATTCTAAGGCTTAGGGAAAACTGGGGGGACAAGAACCAACTGTGGTGAACTGGGGCTCCCTGGCTGCTGTGTCAACTGCCCTGTGTGTGGCTGTTCTGCTCATCAGTGGGCATCAGGAAGATCCTAATTAAATTAAAAACACTGCCCTGGGCACCCTCACCTTGCAAACAGCTGTCTGCAGGATGGCATCGAAGCCGCCCTCGGGGGCATCCAGGTTGCCGGAGATGCGCTCCTTGCTGAGCTCCTGGCTGAAGTGGTTGATGTTGCTGGTCAGGCGGATGACGTGCTTGAAGGAGAACGGGGAGTCGGCGTTGTGCCAGGGCTCACGCAGCCTAGGAGAGATGGAACCAGGGGCCTTGTGTGGGGCAGCAGCCAAGAGATGCTAGGGTGCAAGGAGAGGAAATGTGGGGAGAGTCCCTCAAGGGAAGCCATGGAGCTGAGCAGCTCAGCCACCAGCACTCAGAGGGAGAAGGGACGAGGGCAGAGACTGAGGGGAAGACAAGATGTGCAGTCAGTTGTGGCAGAGCAGGGAAGGTCTGAAAGCAGAGGATGACACTGCTGGCACTGTCACAGCGCTACAGCAAGCCCTGAGGGATGAGGAGACCAGGGAAGACACTGGCAGTGAAGGTAGAGATGGATGGAGGCTCTTGCACTGCTGACACTGAAAGCCATGAAGAAACAGAAGGCACTTTCTGCTCCCTCTACTCCCACCTCAGGGACCCATGGGGCTCACTCACTTTTCAGGTCTCATGTCTGTCTGAGGGGATGAGACTTTGTCCACAAACTTGCCGAATCCAATGGTGTAATTGGAAGTCAGGGCTTTCAGGAAGTCCGCTGGGAGGGGAGGAAAGGGGAGACACAAAGAGATGCCTGTGAGCTCCCTGCTCCAGGGAAAGAAGTCCTTATGTGGGCATCTTCTCTGCTGGTCAGTTCTTAGATAAGATTCCCAAACTGTCATATTTTAAGATCTTTGGGTTTTTATAGGGCAGAAGCCTACACCCCCTTTGGCAGCTCCAAAGCTGGAGCTTCTGCAATAGCACCCAGCAGGTTGAAGATGCCAAAGGCCCTGCCCAGCCCAGCTCTGAGGGGCACCAGCTGGGCTGGAAGGGGATGTGAGCATCCCTGCAGGTCCAGAGAGACATCCCCACACAGGGCTGTGATAATGAGAAGCTCTAATTAAAACAGACATCTCTCAGCCCGTTGCCAGCTGCATCCCCCTCTCTGGTGCTGGCAGAGGTCTCACAGCCACAGGCAGGAGTGAGCTGCCTGCCTTCATCAGGAACAGGCTCCCCTCTTCTCCCAGCTCTGCCCTCACCTAGGTTATGCCCCATGCTTTTGAGGTTGTCCAGATCATCAGACATGGAGTAGGAGAAGTCCATGAGGATGTAGAGATCCACAGGGCTCTCCTTGGGCTGGAAGACATTCATGTCGAAGCTCATCTCCTCCCCAGCCCGCAGCCGCATGTACATGGCCTGGGGGGACACCTGGGTCCTCTGCAGGGACGTGTTGATACTGGAATTCTGTGAAGGAGAGGGACGTGAAGGGGATGGACTCCATCCCAGGAGGACACAAGGAGCAGGGAGATGTGTGGGAAGCACAAAGGCAGGGATGAGCACCCTCCCCTCCCTCGTGTACCATCCAACAGGCTCCCACACACCCACTCCTGTCCAGCCAGGATGCTCTCATCTCCAGAGGGATGAGAGAATTTTGCTTACATCTGCTTTGTCTGCAAGGTCAGCCCAGCCTGGATCAGGAGCAGTGGCCCACAGGTCCCCCAGCTAGTGAAGGCATTGCTTTTGGGTAGACCCTACCTAAATAGCCATCTGGGCTTTGTACTTTTCCTGCTGAGGAGCCTAGAGAAGGATGAAGGACATGAAGGACCCCTCAGGACAGGCTGGGCAGGGGCTGTGTCCCCAGCACACACCTTCAGTGTCCTCATCTCCCCCTGGGTGTACACGATGCTGGCCTCGCCGCAGCCCGAGCGCAGCAGGTTCTCCCGCAGGTCACAGCGCGGCTCCTCAAAGCTCTGCCAGGGGGCAAGAACAGCATCAGAGCTGCAGAAAGCACCAGATCCACTGAGAAAGGGGGAAATACACAGGGCAGGAAGCAGGGTCCTGTGCCCAGAGCAGTAGGAGCCTTTGGGAGCAGGAGTGGGGCAGAGAGATGGGGATGAGTCTCGCACAAAACCAAACCATCAGCTGAAATGTGACCACCAGCGAGTTACTGGGCTGTGTGGGATAAAACTCTCCTCCATCCTTTGCACACATTGTTTCTGCTACACTGACACTTTCTGATAAACCTCTTTATTGCTGCAATTCTGCCCTGGATTCCCATCCCTCCCCATTTTTCACACCAGAAGGAAATCCACATTGCAGCTTTTCCCATCCAGAAGAGAAGCTGGATTCAGAAGCTGTCCCTCTCCCACGGAGGGTGGTGGGTCCCTCCATCAGCAGGGTGGGAAGTGGAGCCCCAGGCTGCCCTGCAGGGTCTCACCTCGTCGGTGCAGAAGGAACAGTCCTTATCCACCCGGATGCACTCGGTGCAGCTCTTTGCCCGGGACAGCACACAGCGGTTGTCTGCCAGGAAAGATCAGGGCATCAGGGATGGGGAAAACACAGTGAGCTGTGGGAGGGTGTGAGGAAGGCTGATCCCATGGAGAGATGGAGGTTTTGTCTGGTTAGTGGAAAGTGGCTGCAAAACAGCAGCAGGGTAGCAAGGGAGGGTCCCCAAAAGCTGGGGAGATGGAAAACAGCAGGAAAAGGACAGAGCAGGTGTTCTCCAGGTGGTGTTTCTGGAGCTCAGGACAGGCACACACAGTCCCCAAGGGGAGGAGGCAGACAGAGCTACCACAGCTCCACTCACTTTTGCTCCATTGGCAGAGGCCGGTGGCGCACAGCAGGGACAGGAGCAGCACCCTGGCACATGCCCGTGGCAGCACATTCATCCTCTTCCTCCTGAAATGAAGGGGTTGCTACATTGCAGAGAGCCAAGAGATGGAAATGGAGCTGGACATGACCAGGGCAGCTCCCACAGAGCCCCTTCCCAGCCCCACCAGGGTGGGACACCCCTCACACCCCAGGGAAGCTGAGGCTGGAAGCAATTGCTGAGCTCTGCATGGCAGGGCACAAAACAAAGCCAAAGACAGTTTGTACTCTGCTCAGGCATCTGCAAAAGGCTCCAAATCCCTGGCAATGACACCCCTGTAACCTGGAGTTGGGGTGCCCAGCTCGACATCAGGGGTTGGAGCAGGCAGCTGGAGCACAGGAGGCTCCCAGACAAACCCAGCACCATCCTCCCATGTGAGCACTGACACTGCTTTTCCTGGTAGGTTAGGAAAAAAAAAGAGGAAAACAAAGTGAATTGTCCACATGTCTCCCCAAAAGCAACACTGACCCCTCCCTTCAGCTATTTCCTATCACACTAAGAGTTTCCAGGATGGTCAAGCCAACAATAAAGAGAGGGTGAGGCCTTGGGAAATGCCAGGCTTGGGGTTTTGGAGTTCTTGAATGAATTTGTGGTTTTGAGAGCCTGGCAGCTCCCCTTTGCCCTGTCCAGGGCAGCAGGACCCCTTGATTAACACAGAGGTCAAATCCTAAACAGAGGGAACCATTCTCCCCTCACCACACCTGACTGAGGAAACTCAGCGCCATCCAGAAGTCAGCATTTGGATGTGGTAAATAAAGGCACAAAGCTGGAACTCGAGTTCTGCAGCTGCTGTGCCAGAGGTTCAGCCTTGCACACAGCAAGGGGAGCAAGTGAGAGCAGCCAAGGAAAAAACAACAGTGTAGAGTTATCATTAAATCATCTCCTTCCTGGTAGATGCAATTGTGAAATACAAAATGTGAATGAATTCTTATAGCTTTTTGCTGTTTCAGCCCTGACTCTAAAATGAAAAGAATGTGAAAGGCACTTAGACAGAGAAGGGAAGCAAGAAAAGTTGTTTTTGCGGTAACAAACAGTTCCTGGGGGACATCCAGCACACAGAACAGTCACCTGGAGATTCAGCTGCTCACAGCCTGGGCTGGCCTGCAGGGAAACCCCTGGAAAGACCCAACCTGACTCAACAGCAACAGATCCCACTTGGCCTCTGCAGCCAGTGGAATACATTGAATGCAGCAATTGTTGTGACACAGGGCTCAACCAACCCAGCATCAACAGCACAGGACATCTTCCCTTGGTGGCTGCACTTGGCTCCACGTGAGAGTCACTGGGTACACAGGCAGCAACTGACAGGACTTTGGTATCTCATTCATCCTGCCAGCTGTACCAGAGGGATTTAGCACAGTCATTAATGCCCAGTGGCTCAAATGTGAGAAGCACGGGAGCCTCGGGGCAGCATCTCCAAAGTGAAACTTTGCTGTTCCTCAGCCTGCAGCCAACGTGCAGTTTTACCAATGGGCAGCTGTTCTTACTGGTGAAAGGTACCAGCTGAGCAAGGGAACTCCTCAGCTTCCCTCCTGCCACACTGACTGTCCCCAGGCAGGCCCTTTGCAGGTTTGGCTTTGGGTGGTTCCTGTCCCCCCAAGTCCAGTTGCAGCGCTGGCTCTGAGGCCACCATTCCTCACCTGGCACATGCCCATGACCTCCTTCAGTCCTCACACCAAATGCTGTGTCCCTTGCCACTGACACAGGTAGATTTTGAAGCCAGGAAAATCCCTTTTTCCTTGCTCTGCCCCAGCCCAGGACAGCGCTCTGGAGACGTGGGGAGGTGCCAGTTACAGGTGGGATGCAAGGGTAGGGAAGAAATCCTCAGAGCCCATGGAAGGAAAACAAAAACATCACCTGAACACTCAGCAAATCCAATCTCCCATCATGGCATGGGCCACAAGGAAAGGATTGAGTATGGGACCAGACTGCTCAGCTCACAAGGACCTAATGCCTCTTCCTTTAATCACCAGTTAGGAAAAAGTCACCAAGGAACGGATGGACACACCCTGGGCCTCTGGCACATAAATTGCTATCATGTCTTTTCAAGTGCTGAGATAGAAGGCCATAAAATCCTGCTTAATATTAACAACCTGTTGCCCTGTGAGCCACCAAACTTCAAGGATTTTGCTGGGCAGATGCCAGCAGGCCAGGCACTGATGGCACAGAGCACGGCCACTGCAGGAATGCAGCCTGCAATATTTGTGCAAAAATATGGGAGTGGCCACCCCTTACTTTCAGAAGTGTCCTCTGGAAGGGAAAACACCGCTTTCACTTCAGGAAAGCTGCAGGATTTGGTTTGGTTGGGTTTTCCTGACGACAACAACAAAAATACTGTTCAGTTGTGCAAAAACAAGGAGAAAGGCAGAGTAGCTCCTGGCTGCACATAAACTTCCTACCACCTCCCAGACCTGCTCCAGCATTTCCTCTTGGTCTCCTCTTGCTCCCCCAGCCTTTACCCTGCCCCTCAGCACAGACAACAAACCTGCTCCAGGAATTTGCCAGGAACCCTCGAGTCTGGAGGAGCTGGGACTGGCTACCTCAACCCCAAAAATCCAGGCTATGCTCCAAACAGCCCACAGCACTGAGACAGAGGACAGGGTTGGAATGGCAGATGGGGGAGAGGGAGCAAGGAGCAGGTTGTGATGAGCCACAGAGCAGCAGCAGGAGCCTGGTCCCAGCTGCCACATGGACAGGGGACACCCGGCAGGTTGGGACACAGGAGTGGCAAAGTGAGGGAGATGCTCAAGCTGTGAGTTCCCAAGCACAGCCTCTCCTCTCTTGGGTGGGAGCTGCTCTTTCCATGGCTGCAGCCACGGGGGCTGTGCAGGGCACTGACCCTGGATCAGGCATCAAGGACTAGCCATGTGTCCCTGTGTGCTGAGGACGGGCAGTGCAGCCATGGCCCAGGGGATCAGGGACACTCAGCTCATGCTCTCACCCCTGCACATGTGGTGCCACAGAGCTGCTGGGACCACACTCCAAAACCTGGAAATTGTCAAGCCAGACTCCCAAAATCTCGACCCACATATCAAATCATTACTTACACACAAAATCACACTGGTCTTGTTTTCTTTACCTTCCCCATCCATTTCCCCTCCTTCCCCAGGTGTGCTCCTGGGAGGCTCCATGTGAGGGTCTCCATTTGTTGTTTACAGCTGCCAGGCTGAGCTCCAGACCCCAGACAGCCCCCAGCACCCTCCAGCTGGGGACAGAACAGAGCAGGACCCAGCCCGGGCACCCACATGGAGCTGCTGGGAGCGGCTTTGTGGCCAGCACCCCCCGTGCTGTGAGGGGCTGGTGGCTGTGGGACCATCTTCCCCGGGCTCGGGCAGGGGGGAACCCCAAGGAGCAGAGGCAGGAAGGGCACGACCCTGCCTGGGGACTGCCCAAATGCCAGCACAGCCCCAGAACCCTCCCGTTCCCTCCATGTGCTCTCCCTGCCCCTTTCACTGCTCCTTTGGCCCCACAAGACACTTTCCCCCTCTTTCTCCTGCGTGTGCGCTCCTCATCGCCCTTTTCCCCCACCTAACCCATGCCCCTCACACCAATCCTATCCCGTTTGCTGTTCCCTGTCCATTTCAGATCCACCAATTTGCAAATACCCCAACACCTGCAGTTCAGCAAAGCCCACCCTGAACCCCCCACTCTCTCCTGGCCTTTTCCCCTTGCTCCGCCCTTGCAGGGGCAGCCACCAGTTGTGGAAAGCAGCCCCGGTGGGCTCCGGGGGCACCCACAGCCCGGCTGACCTCGCACATTTTCACCCGTGGAAGCTTTCCCTGGGTGCCAGCTCGGAGGCTCAGCAGCCTTTCCCCTGGAGCTGGGCTGAGGGACAGGACAAGCCCTGAAACCCCCAGCAGCTGTCCCCAAAGGGCTCTGCTGTCCCACCCTGACCCCAAATACCTGAGACACAAACCCGGAGCCGTGCAGCCCCCAAAGCCCTGCCCGGCCACCAGCGTCGCCTTTCCCAGCCGGAGGCACCGGACGGCAAAAAACGGGAAAAGCAGAGGGAGCAGGCGGGCAGGGGCTGAGCCCCTTGTCCTGCCCACCTGTCCCGCATTAATTCACTGCCCGCTTCATCAAAGCAGCAAAGTTCAAGCGAGCCGGACGCTGCAGAGCACAGATGAATTAATTCCACAAACCTCATTAGCGCTGGGTCTGACTGCGAGTCCAAATCCTCTGCCGCAGCCCGAATAAAAGGCACCCACACACCAAGCCAAGAAATTCTTCCGAAGGCAGAGGGGGAACGCGCTGCTTCGCTGCTGCAACTTGATTTCCAGCTTTGGGCTTTTCTTTCTTTTTTATTTATTTAATTTTTTCCCTCCCTCCTCTCTATTTTGAGTCCTTTTTCTCTTTCCGGTTAAACGTCAAGTCCCGGTCCGGGGGGGAGCGCAGCCAGCCCGCGGTCCCACATAACTCCCTGTCCCCTCCAGTCAAATATTCCACTTTGTTCTCACTGCCCGCGCTGCCGCCTCGCCCTCCCGAGGGGCTGCCTGGCAGGAAAGGTGGGAACTGCGATAAATGAGACTGGATCCCAGGTGAGGAGAAGTTTTATCCCAGCCGGGAGGGAGGAGGGGGTGCCCGTGACGCAGGGCTGGCATTAGCTGCTCCCTCACACACCTGGCCGGGCAGGCACAGCCCTCTGGAGCCTCCCTCCGAGCAAGCACCATCCCACAGGAGCGGGGCTGAGGGAAGGCGCTGTGCTGGGCAGGGAGCCTGGAGGGGCTGCTCGGCCTCACCTGCCTGCTCAGGGCACAGCTCAGGGAGCTCCCCGACCTCCCCCGGCCCGGGTTTCTCCTCCCAGTTTCCCCCTGGCACGAATGGGAGGTGTCACCCTCAGAGCTCAGGTAATTCCTGGCTGAAATATCAGGGAAATCCCTGCCCCGACAACCTGCAGATGCGGAGCCCAGGCTCGGCGCTTTGCAGGCAGAGAGGATGGGTCTGCATCCTGCTTTATGCAGGGCATGGGCACGGCAGACACTCCTCACCTGCAGTAAATCTGAGAGTCAATGCAAGCCCTTGTGGCACCATGAAGGAGAACCATCCATACCTGCATCCCAGCATGGTGCCAGGCTGTCACAGGCAGCAATCCCACGGCTGATTCCAGTCCTTCTGCTGAGCTTGAGCCAAATCCCCAATCCAAGGAACAGCAGAGGAGAGCTTGGAGTTCAGGTGAGGTTGTTTTCCTTTCCACAACACCCTTTTGCTTTAGTCTGGGGTTGGTCACAGCTCAGAACCACTCACACTTTCCAGAGTGGAGCACACACATCTTGGAGCAGATGCAGTGGCAAAGGCTGCATTTCAGCTCCCTGATAGATGCCCTGAGCTTCAACACAAACAATAGCAACAGCCAGATGAAAAAATGGCACATTTCCTGCCTGACTTGGAGATTAAAATTACGAGCAGGGAAATTCTGCCCTCCTTGCTCTCAGTGGGGCATTACAGAGGCTGCTGCTCAGCAGAACTGATTGAAAGGTGAGGAGCAGGACTCCTTTCACTACAAGAATTTAGGAAGCTCAAGTTAATATATGCAAACTGCCTTAGCCCCAGGATAAAGGAGGATGTGCTTGTGCCATTAAAAACTGCAGCAAATGGGAAACAGACAGGGGTGCAGGAGAAGATGGCCCAGGCAGTTTCAGTCTGGCATTTCCGAGTTTCCCAACACATGACTTGGCTACCCCAGCCCTTTTGGAGATGTGATTTCCTAGATTTAAACAAAAGTTCTGAAAATGAATGAGGTTTGGTGTTGTTTTTATAAAAACACATCAAGATAGCGACTGCAAAATGAGAGCTGGGACATGAGAGAAAATAAAGGCAGTGCAGGACCAGGCTGTGAGTGCCAGGTGCTGATGCTTGAGCTGCTGGTGAAGAGCAAATCGTTCCCATGGAGGGGCTGAAGGCTCCTGCTGTGCCTCAGGAGCCACAGCTGCGGGAGATGTTGAACACTGCAGATGAAATTAAAACTGGGCTTCAGTTCCCAAAATGGGAGAGGAGCTTGTGCTGGTGCTCACAGACGTGTCTGGTCACCTCACCAGCCCCATCCCACCTCCCACTGGTGCAATTTTCCTCTTTGAGGTAAGCAATGCTGCCACTGCAGTTGAAAAAGCCAATTTAGGCTGCAGGCAAGAAGCAGAGTAGTAAAAAAACCCAGTTATTTTAGTGATGGATCCCTAAGAGGAATCCTGAAGCCAACCAGAAAAGCTCAGGAGCACCCACCTTCTACCACCACAGTGTCCTGATTTTCTGGATGTCCTTTCTCCACCTGAGATGGAGAATGTTTATGTTGCCTCCTGTAAAGGATCTCTGTTCTCACCTGCAGACCCTGGCAGCCCCAGGGCTTCCTGACACCCTCTGCCTCCCATCCATCCCCACAGCCTGGAGCAGCAAGGAGGGACCAGCTCCCTTCAGTCTTTCCAGCTGGAGGAGAAGCCCAGTTGCAGTCTCTGGGTGCTGCCAGAAGAGCTCAAGATACCAATTATGCTTTTCTTTAAAACACATCCCCCCAGCACCTGAGAAATCCCACACCCATGGAACGTGAATTTTCCCAGAGCTGTAACTGGGCTGCTTTTACATTTGCAGGGCTGATAAAGGCACTTTTCCAATATAAAGACAACTTCACCACCAAATTTTTAGGGCAAAAAAGGAGAGAGGAATAAGAATTTTTCTGTAAATACTCATGAGAATATAAAAGGTTTTAGCTTCATCTTATATTTTTTTTAAAAAAAACTTGGTTTATGACTTGTATTTCAGATAACTTCTCCAAATTTCTTCCACAAGGGAGAAACACCTGGTGAACTCAAGCTCTTGCCTTGGTTCCACACCTTGCTCTCCCTGCCTGCTGGATAAGGCTTTTGCTGCACAAATTTGCTGTTTTTAAGAACAGAGGACAGGGATTTCAGAGGCAGGGTCAGCAGATTTCAGTGCAGATGGCTCCACCACAGCTCAAAGCCACATTTGTATATAAATCTCACATTTATAAATCATTTTCTGCTGTGGCAATGTGGCCTAGAAATTTTTGCCCTAGGAGGGAAAACAAGTAATTTTATATCTCACATGAAATTATTGCTCTCTGCTGAGACTACCAGTCTGAGTGCCAATTACTGATAATTACAAGTGATTTCAGGGTTAATTATTTTCTTCTTTTTTTAATGCCACGCCAGCTTGCAACAGAGCCTTTCTTCTTTCTGTCCTGCCACCACAGCGTGCCTGGAGACAGCTTTGGGGCTTTTTCTAGGTCTTTATTGAGCAGTTACAGCCAAAATCCTGCTGCTGGAGCACATTCATCCCCTTCTGAAATTCTGTAACAACACACATTACTAAAAGAAAAATAAACAATCCCAACACTGCACACTGTAGTGACAATATCCTGCTATCCTTAAATAAAAGGGATGTGTAATAATGTATTATTAACATTCATTAACATGCACATAATTTATCGCACTAAATGATGCTTAATATAATTCCCTGTTCAATTAAAAGTGCCAGATGAAATCCTGTCATATTCTCTCCCTCAGCCTTTTCCCCCAGGCAGCATTAACTACACGTGCCCCCTGTTTTCCAGGGGATGTTCCTTGGCATGAACATGTTTCTAAAGGAAAATCTCACTGATGAACATTTGCCTCTGGGACAGACCAGCAGCAAGAGGGAAGCAGGACACAGAAACAACACCAGAGGAAAACATCAGTAAAGGATCCAGGATACAACTTCATCCTGGGACAATCCTATCACCCATCTGGGGACACCAGGGCTCTCCAGGGATACATCAGCACCTCACCCAACTGCCAGGAGCTGAGCACACACCGATGTCTTCTCTGCAAAAAGGCAAAACCTTTCCTTGTAAAATCCCAGAGCTCTGCTGTTTACTGGCAACACAGAGCACGAGCCCAGCCCCAGCCAAAGACAAGCTTCAAATAAACAAAGACCAACTACTGGAAGTCATTGGTGTCCATAGCTCTCACTTAGAACAAAAGGAAGGAAGTGGAATATAAACAGTCAGAAGAACAGCAGCAGGGAAGGCTCAGAGGTGGAAAAGTGCTCTGTAAAAGCCATGCAGGAATGTGCTGAGGTAAACGTCCCCTCCAAAGGGAAGAGGAACTTTGGTGGAATTTTGTTGCCCTTTCAGGGGACCTTGAGCCTCCACAGCAATTTATTTATTGGAACATTGAACACTAGACAGTCCTGGGGAGCCCTGCTGAGAAGATCTGAATTTTTCACTCCCTCTTTGGAGATACTCCAGAACTGTCTGGACACAACCCTGTGCCAAGTGCTCCAGGAAAAAGCCCTGCTTTTTGAGTTTGGGCCACTGCCGTCCCTTCCAGCCTCACCCATCCTGTGATTCCCTGCAGGTACCAGCTCTGGGCTTTCCTCGGCTCACACCAATCCCCAGGAAGGAGCAGCTCATACCCTTTGATGACTCACTGGGCACATTACAAAGACCACCTGTTTGAGGGGCTTCACAGGAGGTAACTTCTCCCCTGCAATGGAGAAGAGCTGGAAAGGAGCTTGTGCAGGTGTTGGCTGCAGCCATCACCTCCCTCACTGCTGGAGCTGTCATCAGCAAAGCCTTGGCACGGCCCAAAGCCCTGGCAAAGAAGACTCTTTCTTTCATTTTTTTGTTCATCTCAGTGCATAACTCCCCTAAACCAGACAGTGCAGCAGCAATCCAACTAAAACATAGCTTCAGGTGCTCCCATTCCACGGTTTGAGGTGGGGCTGGCAAGGGCTGCCTTCCCCACCTGCTCCCTCAGCCCAGCAGCACCCAGTGAGACAGAAAATAAAAGCAAGTCCTGAACACACAAAATCCCTTCCCACACCAGCATCAAAGGAGGACAGATCTCTAAAGCACAACAAGCAAATAGGAGAGAAAATCAACACCTCGGGGCATGGAGGTGGAAGAAAAGACTTGAGAAGGGAGAGTAGAACCAAGTGTGCCAAGGATGACTTCATTACTGCAGCTCTCCTGCCTCTGCTGAGGCAGAGACACAGACTTGAACGTGGAGGTTCAGCTGAGACAAAGCTCCTTGAGTTATGACACACCCCTGCTAAGGAAGGAGACAGACAGAGAGAAGTCCTGCGGTGTTCAAGGAGCAGAGATTGTACTTCTTGGACTAAGGAATGATGAAAATAGGACTGGTTTTACTCTCCTGGGTATCATTAGCATCACTTTGGAAGGAGAGGTAAGAGTGAGTATCTACAGCTTTTAGTCACAAGTGCAGCCTGAGCAGTCACTGTTGCAGCAGCATAAGGAACATTTTCTGTGTCAGCTCTGAGTTTGCAGCTGGGGCAGAGTTTAGCACACAGGACTGACACACCCAGCAGGTCCCCCCAGCCTCAGCAGCCAGAGCTCCAAAGCAAACCACTCCAAACTCCTGTCTGAGGGCTTCAGGCCATGGTTCCCAGGCCAGGAAGGATCCTTTTTCCTAAGGACATCACCCTTGTGTGCCTGATGTTCCCTCCAGCTTCAGTTTTCACTGACTGACCACAGCTCAGTGAAAGCCATCAACCTGTCCAATCCCATTTTCAGAGCTGGGAAAAAGGCTTTTCCCTCAGAACTGCAGCTTCCAACCCGAGTATCCATCTATTACCTCAGCAAGACAAACAAGAGCAGCAAGTTACTGGCTGCAAGTTTGTTATACAGGAGTTGGCAGCCTCACTCCAGCTCTTTTGGAGGAAAAAACCCAAACCCAAACCTCACCTGTTTCAAGCTGCTTTCTCCACTGCAGAGAGCAAACACCAACTCCTGGGAGCTCAGGAGGGAACTGCCAGAGCACAGCTCACTCCTGCAGGAGTCCTTTTGCAGGAGCCATTACTGCAGGAGTCTGGAAACTGCTGCTCCAGGGGCCTCATGGCAACTCTGCTCAGCAGAGCTCAGGAGGATTTCTCCTCATCCCTCGTGCTGCAACATCAAGTTCCCATGATCAGCATTATCCCCTCACTCCAGATGCTGGACAGTGTCACTGAGTGTCACTCCCTGCCTGCCAGAGTAAAACAGGAGCTGAACCACCACTGCTCAGTTCTGATCCTAAAACCCACCTAGAAATCCAGGGGTTTGGAATGACTATGGATGCTGCAGAGAGGAGGAAGAGGGCACATGGAAGGGGGAAGGAGTGGGGTGTCAGGATGTGTGATATGGATAAGATACATTTAAACAATGTTCAGTACCTTCCGCAGTGGGATTCAACACCAACAACTCCAGCAGTTGCCCTGACAAGGGATTAACTGGCAAGAATGGCTAATTAATGTGGTGTCATCAGGCTCTTCCAGTTTGTGCCTTCTCCCAGTGACAGTGTCAGGGCAGAGCTGTTACCCCACAGGATGTAGATGGAGTTAATGCACCTTTACAAGCTTACAGGAGCCAAGCCAGCAGCCCAATGCAAAGTAAATTAACAGAGATGTTTCCATCTAACTATTTTCATGCCTTTCAATATTTTATTGCTTTAAAAAGAACAATTCCACCATCTCCCCCAGTTTCCCATGCTAGTCACATCAGTCCTCTGTTTTAGTTCCCATGAGCATTCCTGGATACACAGATGCTTCTTTTTTTAAAGCCTAAGTGACTGCCAGGCCAAAGTGTTTAACATGTTTTAAAATGATCTAAAAACAGGATATCAACAAGCAGGAGCAACAACCTGTTATTTCTGCCTTAAGTCTCCATAAATGCAAAGTCTTGATTAGGAGTGACATAAGCTACATAACAAACTGGAAGGAAAAAAAGAAGAAAAAGCAACCCCAAATCATTGAATTCTCAGAAAATTACACTTTTGCTGATCTGGCAACCATCTCTCCCCACCATTGCTTAAACACTAGGACAAAAAGGCTCTGGGTAGAAATTTGACTCTAAAGACATGCAGACACATCAATGACACCATGGGTTTTTTTAAAAGACTTTTCAATTTTTATACAACAAAATTTTCAACTGAAAATACTTTTTCACAACAGTGGAGGAAGCAGTAACTGCCATGTGTGCATTCACAGAACATCACAAGCTAAAACAAAGATGGACAACATCACAAACAGGATCAGACACTCTCCTCTGCTTATCTGCTGTCCAACCTCATTCCATGGCAATAGAAGTGTTTTCTGCACAGGTCTTTGCAAGTGAGTTCACAAATCAAACCTCTACAGCTTGAGGGTTCTGCATAGAAATCTCCATCCCTGTGAGATGGTAACAGGATGCTCCAGCACAGTTTCCTCAAGTTCCACAGTTTCACATGTGGTCACTAAGATCTACACAGAGAGCACAGGGTACAGGTGTCAGCACTAGAACAAGGAGTGAGCCTACACTCACTGATGTAGTTTGCTTCAAGTCTCTGCTACACATCTGGACGTGGACACTGAGTGGTTGTCTCTGCTTCAACTCCCTCAGAACTGAGCTGATTCCGGAGGGAGGCACCTACACAGGCTGCAGGCAGCCCTGGAGCACCACCTGGAATACACAGGGTTAACACTGACAGGCCTTCCCTGCTTGCCCCTTTAATTTATTTTCTTTTTTCCCCCTAAACCAAACTTGCAGGTAGGTAAGACCCCAATGCAGTAATTAATAAGCAAACTTTTACAGCTGACTCCAGATACCACCTTCCTCCAGCACAACACAGGCAGCCTGGTTCTTCCCCCAGCAAGCAAAGGCAGAGGAATGGTGGGCAGAGGTCCATTCCTGTGGGCACACAGCTGGCATCCTGCTCCTGCCCCCAGCCTTCCAAAGGAGAACTGTGGGCTGCTTCAAAGAATCTTGTCGTCTTTTACCAAAGGGGAAAGCCACCCCTCCCTTCCAAGGACAATGGCTTCAGTGACAAACAAGTCCAAGACTCCAGGCCCAGCACAGCAGTCACTGCTTGGCCTTTTTCACAATGGTGCCCACAGCTGAGATCACCGTGGTTTTGGAGCCACTGGCACTGGTTGTCACTGTGACAACACCTGGCAGTGTTGCAGTGGTGGTGAGGATGGTGGGCTGAGCTATCGTCGTTACGGGGATGGCAGAGTCCCACTTGCTCTTCCTCTTCTGGGCATCTGTGAATTGGATTAAACCAAGCACACAAGGATTAGCATTGCCTTAGAGGTCACCAATCCCCTCTTAACACCCTGTCTTGTCAACCCTTGATATCCCACTGCTTGACTAGACAGCTTCCCCTCACATTATTTCAGGATACACTGGCAGTAAAGGGTGAGAAGGAAAGGCAATTTTTTCTTGGGGAACCAGGAGTAATAGAATTCTAGACCTGAACTCCAGCCAAAGGGGAGAGAGGATCACTCCCTGCACCAAAGCAGATTTAATTTCAACAGAGCACATGTATCCCACTCACTCAGCTACAGGCACTGGACACACTCATCAGCCTCCAGTGATTTTTATCCCTTCCCCTCAGTTTCCAAGACAGAAGACTGACTTCCAGCATTTCAACATCTCAAAAGGTATCATTCCCAGGAATACTCTATAACTACACACAGCAGCAGGCTTCTTAACCCACTAGTAAGTCTCTTCACTATCCCACCTGGCCCCAGTCTTTCATTCCAGCACAGCCATGGAATACAGGGACTAGAGGAAAGCTAGTCCCACACCCCTCAGAAGAAACACTCCCTTGCATTATCTACAGGATCATTCAGGAGGCTTCAGGAAGCACTAATCCCAGCATTACTGCAGCTTAAGGGGTACATTCACAGCTATTCTTTACCTCCCACAGTGGTGCTGGATGTTGTGGTGGTTGTGGAAGCAGCACTTGTTGTTGTACCCTTTTTAGTGCCAGTCACAAATTCGATCTGGGAAGGGAGAGAAAGAGGAAAAGATAAAAAAAAATGAAGTGTTAAGATACACAGCATTTTTTTAACCCACAGAACTTCTCTATGTTTTTTAAAAACAGCTTTTGTGTGTTAGAAGACATTGGACTGGCCTCTGAGCTGCCCATCATGCAGGAAGGAAAAGACAGACCTCTCAGGCCACAAGAATTAAGGATTAATTAAGTTGCAACCCAGCTCCTAAATCTGATACAATAAAAATGTGTTTGTCAACTGGTACAAGCACAAGATTTGATACAGCTCAGACAGCACAGATCCTGGTCATTAAACCCTGTATTTATACAATTAGAAGCTCCTACTCATTTTACTTTAAGGAACATGCAAGGCAAGTCCCTGCTTGCACAATTTATTGTGACTGCATCACAGCAGGAAACCTGGCAACAAGAGCTCCAACAGCACTGCAGCCTCAGAACTGCAGATCTGGGCAAGGGCATCATCAGACACCTGGATTACTGTGCAAAAAACCAAAACAAGCAGCAAGACACAGCATGCATTGCATGAAAAACCTCCTTGTACTGGAGGTGGAAGGAGCCTTCTGCAGCTTAGGTGGCAAATCTTTAACATCAGACATGTTCTAATGCCAGCCCCTGGCTTAAAGGAAACACAGGACAGGAATGAAATCTCTTCCAAAGCCTGTCTGTGCTCTTTTTGGGGCATATCTAAGAATAACTGGGCTTGTCACAAAATGCACAAAGTTAAAATAGGCCCAGCTTTTCTGGAAACTGGATGCAACAAGGAGAACAGAATGCAGGTATTGTCTCCCACAGAAACATGGTGAGGAAATTAAGCTTTAACTAGGCTAGGCACTAGGCAAAATGTCATAAATTAAGGAAAAAGTTGTTCTTTATTCATTATCTTGCTTGTATCTGACTTACCCAATGCCATTTTTAGAGCTCTCATTTAAAAATACTGACAAAACAGCAGGAAATCCAGTGGAATAAACAACCTATAAATGGACCTATTAGGAAGGGCAAATAACTTTATCTGTGCAGTTTGGGAAAGACATGCAAGAAGGAAGGAGAGATCTGGGATAAAACAAGCAGTTTTAGCACAGAAATAGCAAAGCAAAAGAATGAAATTCAGCAGGGAAAGAAACAAAAGCCCTGCACCTGCATCTCTTTAGGTTTTGAGTAGGTACCTTTGTACGCTCCTTCTTGGCCTTCTCCAGTTTGTCCATCTCAATCTTCTGGGCTTTAGCTGAGAAACAGCAGAAGATATAAAGCACTAAGAACAGTAAAATTCCACAGTTCTCATTTACACATTTCCCATTAAAAAAAAATCAAATTCTATATAGAAAAATTAAACTGCCATGAAAGCAACTGCTGCTTTTTAATCAAAGCATTGCAGCAGTAATTTAATGATTTCAGTGATGAAAACATTGCAGAACCAATTTAAATTAAAAGCCTTTCCAAACTGATGAAGCATCAATAACATTCAGGCACATCCAACCAGAATGGAGTCATTAAAGAGCATGTGATGACTTCTCATTTATACAGAAAGTGAAGACTCCAGTGTAGTTAATTAAGTACAAAACACAAAGACCTAAGCTAGGACAAAAAAAGAGACTTCCTGGAATTACCTAGTGCCTCGTAGTATGAATCCTCTGACCAGCCATGAGGATCAAACATGTCCTGAAAAAAAAAAAGAAATAAATCAGATTAGGGCTATTCCCACAGAAACACAACCCAGTGCAAAAATGTTTTATGTATTTCTATTCTCTGATGATAATCAGAGATGACAATGAGAATCATCACTGATTTCTTCCTGTGTCCCAGTGACACAAAGATCCCATCAGACCTTCTTTTATGGGACCATGTTCTGTTGTGAATGAAGAAACAGCTTTGAAGCAAAAAAGGATGCTGGGGTAAGTCATGCATTTTTCTGCTACTCAGCTTCTTTCCCCACTCAAGGAGTTCCATTCAGACCTCCACAATTCAGCAGTTTTTGTGCAGAATCATTGTAGTTGAGGCACTGAGGCTCAGTGCCACACAAAAACATTCACTTCACTGCAGAGGCTCAGACTGAGGTTGCCTTACAGGACCTCTGAGCAAGCAGGCTTGAGAAAGCCTGAGGTGAGACTTTACAGCTCTGTGTTACCTTTACCCACTCCTTTTCCAGTCAAAAGCACTGCCCTCACCTTTGGATAATTTGTACCAAGTTCATCGATGGAACAAAACTGGATCAGCTTTTCATAGATGCTGCAAAGGAGAAGCAAGAGGTCAGAACAGAACTGGGGAGGTAGAAGGGAACAGAAGTGTTTCAGATGTGTAAACAGAGAGATGCTGTCACCTCTTCACACTACAAAGTGAAATGAGAACCTGGAAAGCTACACCTGCTATGATGGATGTGACACCCCATTATCCACAGTGTTTCCTATTCCCTGGAACATCTCCCAGCTCCCAGAACAGGCACATCTTCTAAAGTACTTCATCCTGAGTCTTCACATTTTAAATCTAACCAACACACCAACTCCAGCTGCTGCTTTACTAAACACAAAGAAGAGTTTTACTGTTCCAGTCAGAAAATTGAGAAAGACTATTTGTGTAAGCAGTAGTCCTTCCTGTTCAGGACCCTTCTGCTACAACTCCAACAAAGAAGAAAATTCTTCAAATTTGCTCTGTGGTGCTGTGGTCACATGAAAAGATGGTGGCTCACCTGGGATTGCGAAATTCCTTTTTCCTCTGGATGATGTAGTTCATATCCATGCCCTCTTTCACTTTCCTCTCATACAGCTTTTGAATTTTATCCTAAAGGAGAAAAATCATAGGGTGAGCCAGGATGAAAAGGAGCAGCTGACTACTGGACATGTGAAAAGAAGCCAAATGAACCAGTGACATCCTTGACCTGAGCTAGGATTTCACCTTTACACCAGAGCCAGGCTGCTTAAGTGACATTTTTTCCTTGAATGTCTGAAGTACCTTCATGAACTGTCTGATTGGTAAAGGAATTATCTTTGCAATCACTGAAGGCTTTAGTGATTAAAGATCTGTATATAAGGCACAGACTCCTCCTTCCCAGTCTATTGTTTCCCTTTACACAGAGAAGCCAATTTTGAAATCCAGAGGTTCTCCCACCAACACCCACCTGCAGCCTCAGGTGAGCACCTGAGAAACAGCAGCTGGGCTACACTGGGCAACATCCCTGCTCATGTGTAACCCAGGCAGAGCCAAGTTCTGCTGGAGAACTAAACCCAGTGTGATCATCAGGTATTGCTGGGGGTGCCCACTGGCAGCCAAATGCTCTTAGGAACAATGTGCTCATAAATCCCTGCTTTGGTACCAGTCAGATGGAATCAGCTTCTCTTTGCACATCACCCACAAGGCACAAGCCCATGCCAAAGACAACTTAACTGACTCAGGTTGCAGATGTCAAGCAGTCTACTCTCCAAAAAGGCTAAAATATTTCAGATCAAACATGGTTTTTTCCTTCCTCAGCAAGGTGGATCAAAGTATGTAAAAGTATTCCTACTCTGGTGATGGTGAAGGGACAGCAGAGGCAGGAGCTTTCAGAAAGATCAGAGTTAAATGCTATTGCTAAAATATCCTGAATAATTTCCATTATCTTTTCTTTATGACTGAAATTTCTGAAGTGCAAGAGGCACATAAAAAAAGACCAGAGGCTGAGCCTTCAGTCTTTCAGGATGGGAGAAGCTGAGTCAATTTTCTTCTGTTGCTTCTGGTTAAGTCACTTCATGTCTCCCTCCCTGGACAGTCAGACACAGAGCTGACTATTGTCTGAGGGCTTGCTGCAGCCTGAATAAAAGAGGATTGTTAAGAGCTGATATGAAACTCAACAACCTTAAAAAATCTTCTATGAGATAAATTTTCATCAGGTTGTCACATAATCAGCAAGAGGAAATGACACAATCTCCACATCCAGCACACACATTGTGAGGTTTGAAGGAACAAACTGCAAAAAGGTGAATCTGGGGAGTAGAAATGATTGAATATGTGTTCCCTTTTATCCCCTCCCCTTGGAGTAGCAGTGAGGTTCCCCAAGTCCACAGATGGGCAACTACTCAGTCAACTTTATAATAAGAAATCCTCCCTTTGGCAGAGCTCAAAATACAGTTTATCAGAGGAAAAATTTGACAAAAGAGCAAACCACTAGTTTTGCACTTCTGCATTTCTAAGCAACAATCCCATCTTCTTGCTCAAAGTGCTCTAAGATGTGGTTTTACATGCCAACAGAGGACAAGTTCCCCTTTGATGTAACACACTAAATTGCTGTCAAAGGGGAAAAATTCTGCATTATTCTGTCTGCCCTGTCAAGCTCTGTGCATTCCTCAGGTCTAACACACTCCAGTTCATTGATGTCAGAACAGTAAAATCCTCCTACATTACTAGAGGAGGTTTGGGTGTGCCCAGGTATGGTGTGTGGAGAAGAAAGCATCATCTGGATGGTGAGTCACTCTGAATCACCACTGCATGTTAGGGGCTACTTTATAGAGCCTCCAGGAGTGATTCTTTACTTGTATTTCTGCTGGGCAGAAAATCAGAGTTAAAACTCAAGCATATGTTAGGAGACAGCAGTCCCTGCTCTTTCATTTGGATTCAATGAAGAGAACACAGTTCTCACTGCTGTTATTTGGGTGTGCACCAGAGAAAACATGCATTTGTGTTTTTTTGTTGCCTCTAAGGTACCAGCCTTCCCTCCAAATGTTTACAATCCAGAGACATGTAGGTGGAAAAGGAATCCAGGCATTGCTGCCTCAACTATTCCAGTTTAGGGGATTTCGGGCCTGTACAGAAAAACAATTTGCTCTTTGCTAGGGAGCTGAATTTGCTGAGGTAAGGGGAAAGCAGCCCTGACAGTAAACATTGCTTCTGTGTCACTGCTGGGATCAAGAGCTGTTTTAAAGCATAAGTAACACAGAGAGGCTGGAAAACAGCTTAGAGCTACTTTGAGATTCCTAAACTAGAACTGCTGTAAAGCCTAAAGCATTAACATGATGCACTCATAAACTCAGTGTGATAAAACCCAGCTTTAATGCTTGAGCTTTGCCTTGTGCAAAATTACTGAGCTGGGTTCCCAAATATGCCCTGAACTACAAGTCTTTAAAAACAATAAATGAATGGACTTATACCAACCTGCAATTGGTTAGAGCATCTGCCAGGGGGCTCAGGAGGGATTTTGATCTCATCTGGAGACATGTTCCGCACTCTCTCTGAAAAAGAAGCTGGAGAGGGCAAACTGGGATGAGTTCTGGCACTACTGACAGGAATCTCAGCCATACAAGTAATTAAATTTGTTTTATGTCTTTGTCATCACTACTCCCTCATTGGCAACCCAGGGCAAAGGTGATGAGAATGCTGACAACTGGTACTTGTGGTGTTTCCAAGATGCTGAGCAAGAATCAGCTAAAGAACCTGAAGGTTGGCTCATTAGAGGAGAGATGTGATGCTTGTTTTATTGATACCTACACCCTTGGAAAGAAAATTGGACCATGCATGTGGAGGAGCACAGGATCATTTTTATGCAGTCTGGTTCTTTGCCATTTTAGGGGAGATAATCACTTGGTGACTGTTTAGTCACTTTTTAGTGACTATTTAGACTATTTACTTCAGGACATACCTGGATAAACCAAAATGGTTCAAGGAGGGAACAATGATCCCTAAGGCTATCAGGAGTTAACCACAAGAAATTACATTTCATCCTTAAGTTAACACTTCCTTAACAGGCACTTTGATCTTTGCTCACAGAGACAGACTATTGCTAGAAAGAACAACTTGTCCTGCAGGACTGGGAACAGCCCAGTCCAGATTGCCAAATTTCCACAGCTGTTTGTACTGGGATATACTACTACAGTACCTGATTCCTCTGTTAGTTTACAGAGTTATCAGCAAAAGAAGCAGCCACATTTCCCTCCATTGCTTGCTACTTTCCCACTATTATGGGAAACCCAGGCAATTTTCTGGCCAAGCCAGAAATGTGCCCCATTTAAGCAGCTGGGATTGTTTTCAAGCATCATTTGTCCAGGGAACACACCCCAGAGTTGCTCTGTACTGGATAAGAGACCTGAGAGCAGCACAGAAGTCACACAGACAAAGTTTTTCACACGTGCAGCTCCTCAGTTACACATTCCTCAGTAAAGCTGCCTGAGCTGCAGCTCCAGCACGCAGAGCTCAGCTCCTCTGAACACAGGCCAGGAGAGCCCAAAGGCCAGAGAGGGCTGTTGGAACCCTGGAGAGCTGAGGCTACAGATAAACAACACCACACAAAATCAGTGCTGCTACAGTTTCCATGTCCTTTGTAAAAATGTGAAGCACTAAGGACAATTTCCTTTGGAGAGGCAAAGCTGGCAGGCGACCACTCATTCTATTTGATCAAGATGTTGCCGAGGGTTAAATTCTTCAGCAGTTGCCAGTAAGGAACAAAAAGTGTCCTTTGGCATTTACCAAGTGGGAGCCTTTGTGGAAGGAGGAAAGCTTGCCAGAGCCCCCAGAGAAAGGCAGGCAAAGGGAGCTCCCTGACAACAAGGGACACATTTATTCCAGGTTACATCTGCTGGTGGGATGGGGAAGCCTCTGGGTCAATCAGAGCTCCAGGAAACCCAGAAAGACAGTGGCAAAAACTCAGAGGTGTGGATAATACACAGCACACAAGGCTTGCTGGGAAAGGTAAAAGCTGATTACTGGCTTAAGAGGTTCACAGCAGCAGCAGAAACATTAAAAAAAAAACAAAACCAAAAAACGACCATTAAATCTTGATAAAGCAAAGAGTGCCTGAAAAAAAATTTTAAAAAATATCAAGCCTTGCTCCACATTAGGTATCCCACAGAGAGGGATGTCTAGTGTCTTTGCAGATGAGGCACAGAGAAACAAAACATTTATGGGAAGGGGAACTGTGTGCTCATATAAACTCAGGAACTCTGGGCCTCTGTTTTACCAGCAGAAAAGTGTCAGTCATATGAATATCTTCACCTATTCAAAGCCTCCTTGAAAAATAAATAATTTTGGAGGCAGAACAAGAGCTCCCAATGAGACAATGTATTTTGATGCATGACTTTTCAGGTTTGGTGTTTCTCTTTTGTTTGAGCCTTGTGAAAACAATCCTTTATCAACATTATGGGGAGAAGCATCTTATAATGGCTTACAAGGAACTGGAACTAAGAAATCTTTGCCTCCTGCAATCCCACCAGAGCTGGAGGCAGCTGAACAGTGCCAGCAGCAAGGCAGGGCATGTACCTCACAAACTGAGCACAAACTTGCAGCATTACTCAGTTATTTCCTCACTTTGCTGCCAGATTGAGGTGCCACATCATTAGGAAGAAAAGGGTGAGTTTAAGGGTGAGTTTAAGCCCTTTGGGCTTATTTACAGTAAGGAAGTACAAATAGTCCATGCCCTCTGGCAGTCCTCAAACTTGCTCCCCAATCAGACAGAATGGCTGATTCCACAGCATCCTCCCAGCAGCTCATTCCTTAGAGGAAAGGGTAGCTGGGATTATAATCCTGGCACTTCCATGAATGGCCACATATTCCTGTATAAAACATTTCGTGTTTCTCAAGTCCCAAGGGCAGCTTTCCACCCTCTCTACAGCAGTAACTGCAGATGAACAGCTCACAACAAGGTGTGTCCTCACAGGATACATCCAACTGCTCTGTGCATCCTGTTATTCCTGCCAAGATCAAAGTTTTACTTTGACATGAGTCACAGGTAGTGACACTGGCTACAGCCCCTAATTTGCCCTGTGATTTGCAGCCTCACAGCCTAGAGGATCTCCAAGTGTGGACCTCAGGAAGTGGCTGTTGGCACAGTTAATCACTCCAGGCACACCCAGATTCTGGCTCACAGTAAGTAAATATCTTCCTCAATCAGATTCCCAGTCCTGACAAAGAACTAAGGCTGTGAAGCAGATCCCGTGAGTCAGATGGGGGTTCAAGAAAGCAGAGGCCACTGCCCCTGAAAGCATCCCCCTGCTAAAGGACACTGCTGCTGGTGCTTAGTCCGTGCATTCTCCTTCTGCAAGCTGACCTAAAAATTAAAAACTTCATCAGCACAAGCAATAGGTGTTTGTAGCTTTTTGTGCAGTCAGCACATGCACTGTGGTAAAGGAGAGCCACTCCTCTGCTCCCAGGCCATGCACAGCACACCAAAGCAGGCAAATATTACGGGGTACCTTGCAAAGACTCAGCACCCCAGCAGCCAGTGAAAGATATTTGCTCACCAGATCTTGGTGAGGCAGAAAATGAAATGTAAATGCAATGTTTAATGTGCTCTTCAGTTTGAGATAGATGGATTGTGTGACCTATACCCAATAGCAGGAGACAATCTGCAAAGCAGGAGAGAAAGAGCAAACTGTGAGCTCCACTTCCAGAAGGAAACAACTGCTCTCAGTCCAAAGACTGTGCTGGACTCATTGTCAGAGGGCACACAGGAATTTTGTTTCCTACAGATGGGAAGGAATGTTTTCCTAGTGCAGAGAAAACCAAAAGAACAGAGAGCACAGGAGCTGGCTGCACAGGACAGACATGGTACGGATCATGGCTCTTGGATTAACACTGCTCCCAAGTAGGATGAATAACTCCTGTCCCTTTCAGGGGTCACTTGTGTGCTGTGTTTGAAGCAGCCACAAGGGATTAGAGGCAGTTAGTTTGTTTCTAAATGTCACACTATACAAAAAAGCAAGGAAAGGGTGATCAGAGTGACAAAGGTTTCCCCTGGAGACATGCAAACCGGTGGTGCCTGGTCTCTAAAACTGCATTCCCTGGCACTCTAGTCAAGGCAACTTGGCATAAACCAGGGTGTGGGGGGGTTCTGATTTCCTGGCACCAGAACAGCCAAATCAGAGGGAAGAACTGGAGACAACAACATGCCAGTGAGTCACCCATCCATGGAAGGACACCAGGTCCCTTTCTGCTCCGTGGGCTGAGAAATGCAGAGGGGGACCTGCAACTCAGCTCTACTTTCTGCTCTTTTGAACACACTGACTTTGTGGTTAGATATCCCAATGGCTGGAGAGAACATTTCTTATGATCCAAAATGTAAACAACCATGCTGCAAAGAACTTCAGGGCCAAAAAAAAACCCTACATCCTAAAAGTATCATTTTGCAAGGCTGCAGGAAACAGCAAATGCAATGTCGTGGCAGCACCATGAACTCTTCAGAGTGGTACAAAAAGCTCAAAAGGACAATGCTGATGTAAAAATCTATCAAAATAAGTTTTACACGTATTTGCTTCTCAACCATGGGGCTAAAATCTTCCCTCTCATTCTGTCAGCCACTGATTATGTGATCACTACTTTGGCATTAGTCGGGACAACCATGCCCTTCCCAGCAGCTCATCCCTACTGTTTTCTTTGTGCCAGCTCCAGTGTTCACCTAGCATGCACTAAGCACATCAGGGAATGGATCCAGCTGGAAGCCTTACAGGGAAAAAAAAAAAAAAAAAAGAGAAACAACAAAAAAAGAGCAGTGAAGATGGATCCCAGCTGGCTCCTACTCCCAGAGCTGCTCCAACATTACTGTGCATCTGGGGGAGGTAAAACACAAACAGTGCTTTTGGCCGGAGACCACATTTATTTAATACTCAAGCAACTGCACAGTCACAGACTTAAATAAAGGTGATGCTGAAAAATGTAGGGTTATCTTCTGAGAAGGGCAGGCCTGTATGCTTTTAATGCAAAAAGCAGTTGTGGAAAATTGTCCAAGGAGGACTTTGACTTCCCCAGACTGGTAGAAAAAAGCCAGATTGGAGCAGTTATTTGTTTTGTGTCAGAAAATCTTGCACCTTTTTCCATTAAAAAAATTTAATTGTGGAAGTCCAAGCTTCCAGAAAGGGAGTGGTTCTTACATTACTCCAACTGTAAGTCTCTTGCAACAGTTCCTTTTCAACTAGATAAGATATGGTCTAATGGAACAGACCTACAGAATCCAGCATGCCAAGTATGCTGACCTCTGATGACCTGGTTCTGCACAAAGCCAGCCTGCACACTTCTGTTGGAAAAGGATATTAAAGTTAAGATTGCAGAGACCTCAATCCAGGTCTCAGACTCTCCAATACTGTTCACTCATACCAAGTGTTCCCTGTGCTGCTTTTAAACCCATTTACAAGTCTGGGCCATCCTGAGACAAAGAAATCCAGTCTGGGCAGCCACTGGGGGAAAAGGGGACTAACAGAATTGTAATCTGAGCCTTACACCTTCCTTAAGAAAGGACTTCCCATTACATTGCTCCACAACTGTACAGCTTCACCCATATGTAAAATACAGAGGAAAAGAACAGTTGGCTTCCTGAGATTTTGCTGTACTTTTTACCCCAAATGCTGCTGTGTCATCCATGTTTCCAGGGTGCATTTTGAGGTGGATGAGTAGATTGGAGAAAGATTTCTATTGCATTTGATGATGAGATTGGTTGAAGCAGTTTGTCCCTCTAAAGGCAGAAAACCCAATAGAGCAGTTGCAAAGTCTGAGCAGGCCAACAAAAAAAGACCTATAAATGCCAGACTTCAGTGACAGCTGCTGTAGGAGTCACAGCTGAGCACCTGAGTATTTCCCATCTTAATTTACACTTACACATTTTAAGTCTGAAATATCAAACTGTTTTGAGAGATGAAGCAACTTCCAAACATCATTAGTTTTTAATGATGTTATTACACGATACCACACAACTGCAGAAGTAACCTCAGGAAAAGAGGATCAGTTCAAGACAGTCAGAAATGCAGTGTAAAATACAGCTTCTGTGCAGCTCCCAAAAGACCAAGCAGAGAATTGTATTTCAAGATGACAACCCTGGGCTTTCCAAATCTAATAATGAATAAATGAGATGTCACAAAAATCAAGTCAGTTTTAGTAACCATTAGAAAACATACAGCTGTAAATCTCTAAGTGGCTCACATTTAAATGTGAATAGTTTTGAGAATAAAGTCATCACTCCAGGTTCCACTGGCTCTTTCTAGACAAAGCTACACTGTTGGTTTTAAGCTCTAGAAAAACACCAACACTGCCCTTTACATATGTGTTTTAAACACAAAATTATTTTCATATTTTTAAGCATTAAACTTTTCTCCCAGAAGAAAAGTTCACTGAAAAAATATTCAGGCAGCAATTGAAACTACAGCACTGCCAGGGCAAAGGGAAAATGCTTTTTTTACAAAGCAGGACTTACAACATCGACCTTAAAAAAAACCTGTGAATAAATACTTCTGAGTGAACTTACCAACTAGCTCCTGAGGATCTCTTTTCTCCACTTCTGAGAATTCCTGCAAAAAAGGAGAAAGAAACAGATTTTAGTCAAGTTATGCCTCCAACCTAGAAAGCTACTCTGTTTATTTGTTTAGAAAATTACAACTTTATTCTCAGACAAGAGAATAAAAATTAAGACTGAAATTCAATTTATTACATAACAGGACAACATCTGGACCATGGAAAGTCAAAGTCTAACAGGATGCACCATTCCTTTGCAAAGCTAAATTTAATGAAAAAATTAAGGCTTTGTTTCACCAGGTCTTGGACACTGAACTCCTTTGGAATTCCACAGAAACTGCTATACTCTAAGCCTTTCCTCAAAACAGATCAAACCATGGATTCTTCATTTCTGGTGACTGGCCCTGGGCACCAAGCAGGAGTTTTAGAGGCAAACACAGGCTGGATCCAGCCCACAGGAGACTCCTTCAGTCCTGGGAATGCTGACCACAGGCCTGTGCAATTCCCAATGCTCAAAGCAGGATCAGCCTGGTGCATTCCCCAGAGGATGTGACAGCAGCCCAGATGCTGCCAGAGCCAGAGCTCAGTGACTTCAGGGCAGCTCCTGATCAGTCTCTCCAGCCTCCCAGAGCTCTGCAGGGTCCCAGGCTGCAGAGGTTTGCCAGATGTGTGTGTGTGATTCATCTCTGCCACTGTACAGGGCTTTGGCTGACAAACCCTCTCCAAACCAAACTGCCAGGGAGAGTGGTGGTGATGCAGATCCTGCATTCCTATTTTAGAAGGATGATCCCACTGCCAATTCTCTTGCTTCTGCTTTCCAGGAGTGATACAGCCAACCTGTTCTACCAGAGACTCAAGGGCAACCTCCACTGGCTTGCAGTGCTCTGTTTGGATATCTCCACACAGCTAATCCTTGCCTGGTTATCGAAATTCAGGACACTTCATTTGCAGATGTTTGCAGCAGAGTGTGCTGAGCAGGAGGCATTATGTAGGATAAGACACTTAAATATGGTTTCACCATACTGAGACCAACACTCAAATATTTTGGTGCTTCTGGGAGATCCCAGGAGAGTCACAAGTGATATCAAGTTCAGCACAAATAAAGTTTCTGAAACAGTACCAGCTGTATGCCAGCATCGAGCTCTCCCCCTGCCTTCCTCCCAAAGACCTTTTGTGACTCACTGGACTGTTCATCCAAAATTCCTCAGTGCCTCCAAACACTGAAGCCATTCATTGAACCTGACACTGACAGAATGCTGCCTCCTTGCTGCTTGGTAACTGCTCCCTGACCCCCTCCTTTTCTCCATTTCCAGTCAGGTGAGAGGTGCATCAGGTGAGGAGAGAGCACTGAGGTCACCAAGCCAGATGTGGGAACAGCCTGTGCCACATTCACTCTGAAAATGACCCATTTTCAGAGAAGACAAAGCCCTCTGGAAGCAGAAAAACAAATTCTTTGTGTGGCACTAACTGCTACAGGGCATTTTTTTATAGCCATTCATCGAAGACACAAGAAGAAAAAAAAAAAGGCACTATTTCTGTATTAGTACACTTGGATCACAAAAATACAAGGCTAAAGCTATTTTAGAAGAAGAAAGAAGTACACAGAGGAACACACATCTTCTCCCTGGCCAGCTGGCCCCAGGCCCCTCTGAGATGGGCTGAAGTGTCACAGCTCCAACCCCTCTGAGACAAAGCCTTTGGTGTGTGCACCAACAGCTCTTTTCCCAGGGCCTGCAGCAGCACAGACAGAAAAAATTAAACAGGAACATGACATTTCAAAGCAAAAAATTTATGCCAAAGCAGTAGCTCTCTTTGGTGAGAGCACTGGACAGGAATCCAGGAAAGCCAGACTGCCTTCTCCATAAACCTGGGTGGATGGGGAGTTCACAGACTGAGCTTCAGGTCACCACTGGAGAAATGGGAGTAATTCTGTGGTAATTGATGGGCTGTGAGGACAAATCCAGATGAACATGGAGGCTGAAGATGCTGCAGGTGCAAGGTAACATCTGTCCAGGCACATACAGTGACTCACCAGCAGTAAATACATGTGGTCAGGAGGCTGCTCATTCCCTTTCAGGGGGGAACTCACCAGATGGGTAATTAAAACTATTTCTCACCTTGGTTTGAGATGACAAGCAAATGTTTGTTGAGGTGAGAGAACTGCTTTAGCTCTAACCTTGACTAAACTACATCCTGCACTCTTATCTCTTTTAAGTTTGAGAGGGAACTGGAGACGAACTGGAAGAAACAGGCTATGTCCCTGAGCATCCCTTGATCCTTCCTCATACCCAGCACTGCATTTATTATTCCATCATGCTCCCCCCATCTCCTTCTGCCCACCTATCCCCAAAGGCAAGAGAAATAATCCCCCAAAACAGCAATATTGCCAAGCAGGCACTTAAGTGACCCAGTGACACAGCCAAACTCAGGTGCATTAGACATGGGCTATGTGGCCCCAAAAAGGCTGTCCTCTTATCTGGGGCCACTAACAGCCTTGCAAGGGGCTGTGCTGCATTTCTGACTTTCCCAGAAGCTAATTTACCTGTATGCCTGGAGTTAGTATCAAGCATAAGAACACAGCTTTCAAGAAAAATGAACTAATACACTGAGAGAGAATCTGATGTCCAACCCCTCTCCTCTCACATACCTTATATTAGACAAAAATCTAATTTTAGATCTTTGCTTTTAGCAGAATTTTCTTCTTTAACTTGCATCCTTTGAGTCTGTCCCATTTATACCACTCTAGATCAAGGCAGTCCTATCAGGCTCCACTGTTTTGCCCTGGCCCACACTTTCCCACCACAGCTGCTCCAGCAAGTCCAGTCCCCAAATCTGCAGGCCCAGCCAAGACATCAGAGAGCCCAGAGCTACAGCAAGCAAAAGCAAACACGTTCAGCACTGCATTGCAGCCACACCTCACTGCCCAGGGGATAGGAATTTTGCTTAGTGAGGAGTTCCTTCATACCTCCACCCACTGCTCCATCCTGAACAAGCTGGAGACATCAACACAGCTTTTCATTAACTTGGGCTGCTTTCAAACCTCTTAAATGCCTTCAAAAACCAAATGGATGACCAACTTCTTCTACAGTGCTTGTTCATATTTGCTCAGTTTGCTGTTGAAAACTATGAGGCAAGCATCAACAACTTGACCAAAGTTTGGCAGATGCAAGGTTTAAGGAGACTTGTCCAAGTGTCTGAGTATCTACTGAAGATCCAGAACATTCTAAAATCCTCCAGTGGAGCAATCACACAACAAGAACTGTTCTGCACCCCCTGAGGCTAATTTAAGTTTGAGACACATGATGAGTACAATGAACTGATTAGGAAAGACAGCAGAAAAACCACAAATCTGCAGATCTAATCTAATACATTAAGTGGAATGGAGAATCACCCAGTGGAAAAATAAGGTACAATAAATACTGAAAAGTTGCTACCTTTTGGTTATGAAAGAGAAGAAATATTTATGCATGGATGAGAGATTTCTAAAGGAATTCCAAAGCATTTAAACAATGGAAAATTTGAAGCAAACTGAATTTTATAGGTAAGTTACCTAAACCCACTTAGGCAAAGGTGATCTCTGTAGATTACATCACCAATACCCACTGTGTTATGTATCAGTATCTCACATGGAGCATGAAATCAAGCAGGTGAGTAGTTCCAGCAGGAGGGATTTTATGTCAAATCTCCCTATCAGAGTAAATATATGAAATTATTAGAGATTTCAAGCATCCCAGAGCTAAAGGCATCACTTAAAAGGTTCATTTCCATTTGAATTCTGAGGCCTTTCAAAAAATAACAAGGTTAGGACTTTGCTAGTGGCACCTGTACCTGTACAGACAAAGTATTAAAAACAGCCCAAACCACACCTTTTTCATAGATTTCTGTGCTTCCAAGAACAATTGTGCACATCAGCTCGCTGACAGCAGACAACACTTACACTGTTGCTAATCCTGTTGGAGTATAGGTACAGGTTTTTCATTTTTTCTTTCCAAAAAGAAATGTTTTTTTTTCAAGCCCTGGACAAGGTGAGTGCCTGCAAGAGCTTGGCTCATGAGCACCCAGAGTGCAGGTTCAGTTTTCATGTATCATCATCAGTTAAAGAGGAACAAGATGAAGGGAGTGTGTGTGCACACACATAAGGAAAAGGCTGCATTTTGCCTGAAGATTTCACCTCACAGGGGTGAAATACAGACCATCTTCTCAGTCCTACAGTGTCTCCATCCAGTTGCATAAAAAACAGTGTCTGCTCAGGCTCCATGGAAAATAAAACAACCAAACACAATCCTCACAGCATGGAACAGAGATTAAAGGAAGGAAGCAAAAACAATATGAATCTGAGACTGATGAATTCCAGTTTCAACAGGCCTGCCCAGAACAGCTTTATTTAACAGAAAGAATGGATGGCTCCAAGAATTGACTTAAAACAATGCTCACTAAATCCTTGCTGTGACAAGATCCATAAATCCAGCACAATGCTCACATCCAACATAACTGTTGGCATTAACTGTCACCACAAAGTACAAATTCAAGCAATTCTTGCAGAAGCAGGTGCACATGTCAGTGCAGGTGCACTCCAAACTACAGGAGAAATTGTTCAAAAGGGAGGCAGAAGATACAGAACCAGACCTTGATGGCTTTAACTAAGATGCAAATTTTAAGAAATAGTGAAATTGATGCCAGGTTTACCACTGCTCAGTTGCATTCCCAGACTTGCAGCCAACTGAATCCTGCAGCTTCATTTTCCCACTGACTTCCAAGTAATATTAAAAACAACTAGCTCAGACAGTACCTCCCCCTCAGTATTTTCTATTTTTTTTAGCTAATGTTCTTGTGTTGCAGAATTTCTTCTCTCTCCCAACTACTTCACCTGATTTTTTTTGCACATAAATTTAATGCAAATTTAAACTGTCAGCCACAAAATGTAAAAACCAGTTACTTCATTGTTAAGCAGTGTATTAGTCTGAAGATATTGCAGAGAATTTTTCAGTACAGTCCTTCCATGGGTAGCCAGGGGATCTGCTGCTGTAACAGCTGTTACAGTGGATTTCTTGAATCTGAGCAAGTGCCAGAAACAAGATTTTGTAATTTTCCCTCCTCTCGACAATTCAGAATATCTCCAGTAGTCCCAACCCACAAACAGCTTCACTTGGCTGAGTATGATGGAAAGAAACTATAATTTAGCAGAAAGTGTTGTTGTCTAAGCCAATAGTGATGATGGCCTTGCCAGAGCAAGCAGGTGAAATGCCTACATCATGCAGACAGCAGGAGAAAGACAACCCCAAACCCTGCATCATGCTTTTTTTTCTCCCCTTTCTTTTCTTTTTTTAAAGGAACATGGTAGCAATTATGTTCTGCTTTTCCTCTATAAAGATCAGAAGTGCTCATGGGAACAGCACACCAGAAACATCTCATTTAATATTAAAAGTGCATGACAACATCAATTTCATTTCTTGTTCCCCAGATCTGCCTGATGTTGGTGTGCACCCAGGCTGAAGGCAGCAAATAGAGTGCATGTCAAGTGCATTGAGAGTCTGGGGAAGAGAAAGCCAGACAACAGGAGTACAATGCTTTTATTCCCCCCTCCCTGCCCAACCCTTCTTTTCTTCTTGTATTGTGAGAGAGGAGAATCCCAAGAGAAAGCCTGAAACAAGCACATTTCCTACAGGCATATCCTGTTTGCCAGCTCTGCTACGTAGCTCCAGGCAAAGTGCCCAGTTCAGCATAAGAAATTGAACTAAGAAAAACTTGTGGGCACCATGATCTAGACAGCAAGAGAAGTCCAGCAGCTCAGAAATAAGCCACCATAGAAAAAAGAGCTGGTACATCCACCCTTCAGTGACACTTATGTACAGGTTTTACAAATCTGTTTGGAGATACAGTCACAGACAGAAAGGGAAGGAAGAACAAATCAAAAAATCCACTCCTGAGACATTCCCTATCAAAATTAATGTAGCTGACACTGCCTTTTGCTTTTACAGCTAAATTACATCTAAAAATCCACATTCATTAATGAAATGAAAATAAAAACTCCACTGAAAAAATCCCAACCAAGACCTGGCAAAACATTTCAGTGAGAAAGTGCTTTAGAAAGGAAGCATTCATAGCATGAAGCATTTAAAAAGCTTCTTTGAAACTTGACTCCATTCACCTGACATATGCTATCTCAATACTTGACAAAGATTATTTGTTAGGAGCAATTTCCAGTCAAGGAACTGTGTGCCAGAACTTTTGCTTTCCATGTGGAGATATAATTAATAACACCTGCTTCCCACTGGAGCCTGGTCTCAAAGCTACCTGCTTCCCTTCACAGCCCCAGCAGCACAACAGCAGCCTGCCCCTGATCTGCACAGGCCAAAAATTCTGCTTTCAAGTCATTTTTGCTTCCTACAGTGAAACAGAAATTCACTGATGAAGTACCAGCAAGACATGACAAGGCTGCAGGTGTCAAGCTACTTCGATGATTTTATTTTTTTACAGCTTGTTGCAGTGCAGAATCAAGTAGAAGGTGAAGGTGGGCTGTGAAAATTCTGAGGCCTCCCAGCAGCAAAGGAAAGGCTCAGGGGAGCTGGCAAAACTAACTTCTTGCACAAGTTTTCTCCCCTAGCACATAGTACTAAAAATTCTTCATGGTTTGGAGTAGAAGCAAGATGTAAGAGCAGCGAGAAATTCACTCCTCCATGAATGGATCCCACGGAGTTTATCCAGATTTTGCTTCTTCTGTCCCCAGAACAGGGCAGCTGGAAGGAGCTATTTTCAGCTATTTGCTGGTATTTGAGGCAATGCTCCATCTGTGCTGACTGCTCAGCCTCTCACTCTGACATGCACAGACCTGCACACTCAGAACAGCAGCCAGAAATAATTGCAGCTACAGAGCTGGACTTGTGGAACTCAGACCTTTATCAGGTGAAATATGCGAGGGGAAGCAGCTCCAGAAAGGACTTTTCTTCAAGTTTAAAGACAAACAGAACAAGCCTGGCTCTTCTTTGGAGGAAGGCAAGCCACACCTGTGTCAATAATCCCTGGTATTTAGTACTGCAGGGAGTGAAGAGTCTGCTGCAACATGTATGCCTGGCGGGGAGGAAGGAACAAGCATGTCCACGGACATGTCTCATCTTCCAAATGGCTCCAGAGATGGATGGAAGCCAGGAGCTCTCCAGGAGGCATTCCAGCTTCAGAGCCTCACAAGGCTGTGATCTGTCTCCCTCTCAGACAGAGCTGGAGACAGGAGGACGTGTGGCAAGGGGAAAAATAATCCCAGATGCCAAATGTTGCTTCGCTTCCTGCACGCAGAACAGCTTTGACTGCCTGTGATATCCTCTGGCAATAAACAAGGTTCACCCAGATAAAATGGGAACCAGGTATCAGCTGGTTTCATGTCTGGGCACTCACTGCAGCAATGCAGAGAACAGCATTTGCAGCTGAGTTACCTCTACTCCCCTCTAAACTCTCTGCAAAACTCCAGTTCTCACTACAGAGCTCTGAAAAAGCATCTGTCAAACCTAAAACAAGGGAAAAACACACAGAATTGGAAGCTCAGACAGCACTTTACACAATTATATTAAAAGGAAGCTAAAACACAGAAAAAGAATCTGAGACTGCAGTGTTTATCACTGGCACCTTCAGGCTGTGCTTCCAGGCAGAGGAATGAGTGAGGAAACAAACCACTGGAATTCTAACCTTGACCCTGACCCTGGGAAATGCACAGTTCATGCTTTAAAAGTGTTTAGAGAGGTATGCTCACAGCCATGCATAATGCAAGGCCATAATAAGGATAAAACTTTTCCCAAACATACTTTTCCCCCTCTTTGGAGCAAAATAATTACACCTGAGATGAAAGTTAATGAGTAGGTTCAAGCATTTTTTTGAGAACCTGGCTTGATGAATGTATGCTGAATTCAGAAAAATTAATATGCCTTATCAAAGTAAGAGTTAATTTCAGGGATTATGTTACTGCACACACACCCATTTACTGGTTCTCAGCACTTACCACTTTAAATCAAGATAATTTTGGTATTTAAACAAACAGGTTAATGGGTAGGCAAGATAAAAAAACCACTGCAGTCAAAGCCTCCAAGTATTAGCACACACCTACACATCATAACACAGCAGAATTACTTTACAGGTATGCTGGATCAATAAAAGCTAAACATAATAAAGAGCTGATGGTTATCAAGAGGAGGTACTTAGACATGCTTCGAGGCACAGTATTCCTCTAAAAATCTGACACCCTTCTGCCAGATCCCAGTTTGGCTGCCTCTGCATAAAACACCTCGAGGATGCAGAGGGGACCCTTAAAACAAAACCAGGAAAGGAAAACATCAAAGTAGCCACCTGTTCTGAAAAACTGCTACCATGTGTCAGGCATTCACCTGCCAAGGGAGTGGCAAATTTCTTAAGCTTCCCTGCACTGGCTGGTCCTGATACAACAATCAAGGCTCAAGAGTTAATGATTTCCCTCTAGGAAAGCTCCAGGACCCAAGCTGCAGGGCTGGGCTCTGTCCTTGATCAACACTCACAACCTGTTATTCATGCAGCCCTCTAATAAGAAGCACAGAACCCCTCAGGAGAGGCTTGGAGCGCAAGGTCAGTATTTTAAGGTTCATTTTTCATTTTCCAGCAGGGTTGGTCCATTTAGTGAGCTCTGAAAGCTTGTATCTTGTTTCTGCATCAAGGCTGTAACCAGAGCCAGCTGCTGGCCAGAGCCCCAGCAACCTGCACTCCCTGCAGCCCTTAACCCTGTCCTTCCAAACCAGCACAATGCCACATTTCACACCCAACCCCAAACCTCCTTCAGTTTGTACCCAGCTGAGGAAAGGGCACAAAGAACTCATCCAGCCTGTGGATTTCACTGTTTTAACACCACTGTCAAACAATAGATTTTGTTGCCTATTTCTTTTCTCTTTAAAGCAGAAGGTTTTGTTTCTAAAGTGCTTTTAAGGCAGATGCTTGTTTACAACTGGTGACTGCTCAGGTAAAATTGTGGCCATTCACAAACCTATCCTGTTCAAGAGCCTGAGCACATCCATCCAGTTTTGATTTCTGGAAGAGCAGCTAGTTCAACCCAGATTTGAATCTCCAGTTTCCCATGGGCACCTGAAGCACTTCAAAATGCAGTTGCAGGACGCAACTGAATACATCTGAATCTGCTGCTTAAAGAGAAACATTCTGCTTTTTGCTGCAAGCACAGTGTGTTTTTGCATAACTCAGATGCTCAGTAACAAGAATCCCATGGGCCAGAAATCTTTTCTGCAAGAATGCTTCCAGGTGACTGATGAAGCTTAAATACTCTCCTCCTCCTGGCATGCCTTTTCCTCCAAACAGGTGTATAAAAACTTCTCTATCTTGCCAAAAGTAGAGAGAAAACAGCGGTTTGACATCACAATGTTAGAACTTGGAAAGCTTATTGTGACTAGCTCCTTGGCAAAAAAAAAAAAAAACCCAAGGAAAGCTGCAGTCCCAACCAGCTCCTTGTATTGGCTTCTCTTCCAGTGAGGAACTAGAGCTGAAAAGCCAGAGAGGTGTCCCTTCATCACAGCCAACAAGGGCAGATACCCTGGGATCAAGAGAAAAACCCAAGACAAATATAAAATAACTTTCTTCCCAGTGGGGCTATTTGAGGCAGGCACCAAATTCCACTCTCCCCATATCACATTATAAAAGAATTTTCACATCATTCCCCACTTTCTGTCTCCTCTGACTCAGCTCACAGCTGACACCAGCTGACCCTTCTGGAGGTTTTGTGTCTGGCACTATCCAAGTGCACAATGAGGCCAAATCACAGGATGCACCAGCAGCAAGGGAACTGCTCCACACACCCTGGCTCTATTATTCAAGATACAAACTCTAAGTAGTTCATTCATAATATGTACAAAGAGGCAAAACACCATAAAAAGAAAAGAAATCTTCAGGGCTTGAAATTACTATAATTGACTGATGAATTGCATTTTCTTTCCTCATGCATTCATTTTAAATTATTTTCTTTCTGCCTATGGTCAGATTCAGACCTTGAAAAAGCCCTAGCCATATATAAAGAGCGTGGGGAATATATTTAAACATGTTTCCAGGTCTCTGATGTCTCCATGAAACTGAGCAGGCACAACTACAGCACTCTGCAGGTCCAAAACAAAATTAAGTTACCCAAAAGTGTTAGCAATTTGTGATTTAGGGCCTCCCTTTTTGCTGCACTTTGGATTTACAGTACCTGCAACACTTGTTAGCTGTCACAGACATTGCAAGCTCCAAGCAGTGAGGATGGAGAACACTGCCACTTGGTGGTAAAAGGGGAGAGGAAACTTTTGCAACTGCTCCAAGTACAAATAATTCCACAGGGATGTTCCATCTCTCCCCATCTCAAGTGAATTTCTTAACAGCAGCTGCACCAGTGCCCCCAGAGCCACACCCCAGCACGGCACTGGGCTGCCTCCACAGCCCCACCTTGCCCAGGGCCAGCTGGCTCTACAGCTATGACTTAATATTAAAAAAAAACCCCAAAACCCCAAATGAGACAATTCCTTTTTTCACCTGTGTTTGAACACATCTATTAAAGATGACATGGAAGTTTGAAACTGCTGAGTTTCAGACAGCACAGCTTTTCCTCCCTCCTACTCTTTTCAAACCACACCTTTCATGCCACACTGGGATGGCAGGAATTACATTTTACCTTTATTTATTTCCTTTAATTCACATTTTCAGCTCTTGCAGAGTTATTATTGCTCAGTCTACCAAGAGACAAAATGCATTTTATTTTTAATACACTCATTATTTCTTTGCTCCTCACTGAAGCTGAAATGCTGCCCTGTGTGGCTCTTCTTCAGAAGCACAAAATGCACCTGGGACAGCAGCACACAAAACTCACTGGAAGCAAGAGGCTTTTTAAACAAGCCAACATGAAATGTCAGTGACATATTAAAGCAGCAACCACACAATTCTGTGGTGAGATTTCTATCATGTATGATCACTCAGATAAGAACAAGTACAGTCTAATTGTGCTCTTTCTCTCTGCCAGACCTATTCTCCATTGCCCTGAAGTTCTACAGCTCTTTTAGAGAAGACAGAAATGCACACACTTGCAACAGGGCCTTACTACACAACTTCAAAAACTTAATTTACACCAAATTTATCTTCTAAGGAAATCCCGTATTTTTATTTCATAGTACACATTTGAATCCAGCAGTTTTTACAGAAACATCTTGCTAGCATATTTACCAGGGCAAAAATGCAAAAGTAAAAAAAGGATGAAAGTGAGAGATTCCCTTTTCCTTTCTTTCAAAAAAAATTTCTTTCTTGCAACAAGGAAAGGAGACAATACATTCCATTTCCAAGTGCCTGGGAGCCATTTCACACAACTGAGACTTTACCAGTTGCAGTGCAGCTGCCAAGATTTCCAGCTGTGTATCACTGTAAATCTGTAAGAATGTTGTGGGACACGGAAGAAGGTGCTGCTATAAAACTAATTCAAATAGAATATCTAAACACATCCATTTGCCTTCATCTTAGCCTATCAAAACCATGTGGTAAATCAAATTCTCTATGGAATTTTGCTTTGCAGCACAGTCCTCAGGTGTTTGTAGCAGAGTTTAGGGGCTGTCTGCATCCTTGAGGAAGCTGCTGGACAAAATAAATGCCTTTGCAACTGTTCATCACTTGGCATCCCTGACAAACAGAACTGCTTCTACTGAACTAACAAAAAAAATAAACAAAACATGGCTGTCTATACTTTCAAATAGATTTGGTTTTTTGTCCTCCAGCTTTTAGAGTGATCTGTGTCCTGTGTGCTGCTAAACACCTGCTGTGCAGCAGAAACAAGTTGAAATCCCAAGATAAAGATGATTTAAACTATTTATGATAATAGCTATTATCTGGGGATCTTATCTCAATTTTTAAATTTACCTATGACTTTTACAAGACTGCTTCATTCAGAAGGACAGAGCTGGAGAGAACTGAATTGATTTTGGCACCTTCCATGGCCTCTAAGAGCACAGGATCCTTTATTCATTAAGTTGTTTTAAATGAAAAAATTATTCCAGCTAACACTGGTCATGCAGAATTCTGTACTGGATGTTGCACCTCCCACATCACTGCCAAACAGGTGAGATGCTGTCAGCAAACTTCAGATCTAATGCACAACATCACCAAATTCATGAAGGCCGACCTTCACTGTGACTCAGCCTGTGATCTGCTGTTAACTGCCTTTGGCACAAGCCAGAACTAAAGTCAGAAAAACAGGTTAAAGCTACAGAAGGTGTGGAACTAACTACAGATCACAAATGAACACCAAGCCATGCTGTTAAGACTTACTCCTCTTGTACTGAGCTTCCCCACCACCACCAGACCACACTTTCAAATACCTTTAGGTCACCAGCCTCAGGTTTTTCAGTCTCTGAATCGTCATCTTCCTACAAGACAAGAATTTACAGGATTAAGCTTAAAGAGCAGGCCTGGCAAGTAACTGAACTTACAGCAAAGGGAAGTGTAAAGAAAAGGAAAGAATTCAGCAGCCCAGCAGCAGATCAAGACCCTTTCCATGGAGGATAGCTTTGCCCCACCCACTCATAACCAGAAAACAAGTCCTACAGTTAGGGGAAGAAGTATTTGTTTGGTTTGGGGGGTTTTTGTAGGCAAAAACATCACTCAGTACCAGTTGTGCCTACAAAACTCATGCAGCTCTGGAATACTCAGAATCAGACAACAAGAAGCAGCAGAACTGGGGAAAAAAGCATTTGTCCTTTGATAATTCTGTCTCCTCCACTTGGCAGGTGGTGATTGAAGAGCCTCTGTTCAACAGTACCCACAGAAAAAGCAGCATTTACAAGACCTGTGATAGTTCCAAGCATCAGCAACACACACAGGACACACAGCTGGCCTGCCACCAAACCAAACATGCAGGCTTGGAGAGGGTCTGGCCTAGCACCAAGTTCCAGGGATGCAGCAGACACAACTTCCTTGCTGGTGCCAAGCTCTCGTGCCTTGCTTGCAGGTGCTGTCAACCTCCACAGAGGGAACACTGACAAGTTTCAGGTAACAGTCTCCATTTTTTAAAATATTATTTTATTAACTAGAAATAAACCAAAGAACTGGGAGAGCTTCTGCCCTGTGAAAGCCTAAAATACTGAACACGGCATTGTGTGAAAATCCACACCAGGTGAGCAGGAAGTTCCAGTTTGGTCCCCACTGGCAGCAAACCTGCTGTCCCCTCACTGGGCATCCTCCAGGATGCTTGCTCAAAACAACTCATAACCTCCATGAGCTACCACCACAAGCAATGCCAAGGAAGTTTTCAAATCTACTCAGAAAATATTTAATGGAAAAAAAAAGGGAAGTAACTTGTGCAACCTGCAGTGTAACCACAAACCTATGCAAGATGCACTGGCTGACAGCAGAGTGATTGACTGATTGTCATTTCCTGAACAGCAGCTGATGATGGACAACTGCACCCTGCACCAAAAGCTGTGTATGCAATAAAGCCACTCCATTTACACCCCCTTTACAATACTAACTAAACACAGCTGACCATGGCAAGCACCTGGATCACACACAGGGCTTCCTCTGAACTACACACCTCCCTTAAACAGAGTCTAGAAGTGCTGGATATAAAAAGAAGAATCACTGAAGCAGTAAAAAAGCTTCATTGCTTTGCTAAGGGAGACATCAGGGGCAACAGAACAGAACTTAAATCCTGTACAAGAGACTGAAGAATTTCTTGGCTGCTACTTGGGCAAAGAGATGGCAGAAAATCACATTCCTAAGAGACTGATCTAACACACATAAAGCAGATTTCAGTGAGGAAAAGTTATAGGAGTATCCCTGGGTTTTGGCTGTGTGGCAGAAGAACGAACTGGAACAGAGAGAAGATAACACAGTGCTAGGAAAAAGGGTCACCATAAAGAAAGGAGCTTTCCCTCTTCCCCAAAGTTATTCACTCTCCCAGACCCAGGCAGAACTACACATTCTTCTGTGTGATGTAGCTGCACTCACAGCCTGTCCCCCCAGTGTTGTTATCTCAGAGCTGAGGTGATATCAGACACGTGCCATGCACCTGTGACACACAAAAGCCACCCACATGTAGACAGGACACTGTTACATCAAGGTGACCTGATGCAGGGAGTGGACTGAGCTACACACAAAAGTATAATTTAAGACAGCACAGAAGTTATTCTTTTTAATCCACCAGCTGACAGTGTGGTCCTCTTACAAGATTCCTACATGTCAACTATGTTTAAAGAATAGCTTTTATTTGGAGTGGCTGTGACAGCCTTTTTCCCATAAAAGAGTCCAACAACACCAACACAGAAACGAACAACATGAGCTGTGCCAAGCTGCTTATGGGTTTCAGGGAAAATGCTTTCTACTTAAGAACAAAGTGGAAAGGAGTGGATGGAGCGTGCTGAAACCCACACCATGAGTCAGATATTCCGGGTTCCATCACGGGTCGCTATTCGGGGTTTTTATTTGGAAGAGAAAAGCCTCTACAACCTGTGTAAGGGGTCAGGACAAGCTGCCGGAGCAGGGAGGTACTTACTGACTGCCTGCTGTTCTCATCATCCTCCTCTTCATACCCTTCCTCATCCCCATCCAGGCGGGTAAAGTCATCTTCTCCGTACCCAACTGAGACCAGGCCGCCTTTCTCTCCTAAGGACAAAAATGAAAACTGTGAGGAAAGGGGTGGTGGCAGCGTGCGGGGCCTCCCCCTCACACAGGGGAAAACGCCAGGCCGGCGCGGGCCGCGCGGGGGAGCCCTGGCGCCTCAGGCGCTGCCTGTCCTGACCCCCTGCCCGTCCTCACCCATGGGCGCTCCCCCATCGCTCCCCGCCGTGCCGGCCTCGCTGTCCGACTCCGGGTCCGAGTCCTCGGCATAAACCGCCAGGGAGGAGAGAACGCTGCGCTTCGCCGCCGCCATTTTCCGCCCCGGCCGCGGCGCACTTCCGGCGCTCGGGGATGACGCACGCGGCGCTGTCGCCGTGGCAACGCTGCCATTCCTCCGCTCTCTGAGGCTCACGGAGCAGCGGGGGAATCCCGCCCTCACACGGGAGAAACTGTTCGGGGAGCTCACGGCCGGAGGGGAGAGCCCTCAGCGAGGAGGAGTGGAGCGTCTCTGGGGAGGAGAGGGGATGAAAGGTGCGCGGGCTGCCCCTTTAACTGAAGGTTTTCACGTCATTTTGTGGCGCCGCGACAGCACCTGCCGGGTCTGGAGCGAGCGCGGAGGGTGGGGGCCGGGACAGGGCGGAGGTGGGACGGGAACGCGGGGGTTGCAAGGACACAGACCCCTGGGAAGGAAGGAGGGAAGGAAGGAGGGTGGGTGAGAAGGAGCCGCCTGCCCCCACACGCCCGTGCACGTCGGGTGCGGGCGGGTTTGGAGAGCACTGAGCCCCCCGCCCCGCTCTGAGCCCCCTCTGCTGTGCCCCGTGGAGAGGGGGCTGACCCACAGTAAACACACTGTGGCCCTCTCCGGTGAGGGGGTCTGGATAAACATCCCTGAGAGACCCGAGAAAAGAAGGAGTGTGGCAGGGAAGCTGTGGGGGAGGTCGTGCGGGTCGCAGGGGGTCGGGGCAGGTCTTGGGCTGAGGAGGGTGGCAGTGTCCGGGTCCAGCTCAGGTTCCTGTCGCCGTTCGCAGCGTCCTTAGGATGAGCGGGAAGGCTCCCCCGGGCCTGGAGGGCAGGGTCCGGAAAACGCTGCAGAAGGTCTTCGGGTTCGAGTCCTTCAAGACTTCCCTGCAGGAAAGTGCGACCATGGCTGTGGCCAGAGGTGAGGCTCGGCATGGGAGACGTGTGGAACACGGCTGGGTGTCCATCCCCGTGTGGGGGTGACCCTGCAGGAGTTGCTGTTGTGCCTGCCGTGAGCAGATTTCGCCTGGACTAAGCAGGAGCGCCAAGCCCTCCACACCCTCTTCTGCTCTGAGGTGGTTTTGGTGGCCCAGGAGCACGTGCTGCACACGAGCTCTGCATCTTCTCCTTTCATTAGTTTTGTAACACCTTCATTGCATCAGCCATGGAAATGGGAAAGTGCAGCATTGCTGGTGTCTTTTCTAATTGTTTCCTCACACCTGCCAGTGCTTTTGTGGTCAGATGACATCAAACCTGTTAACATTCAGGCATTTTCAGAGTAAAACTGTCACTGTGTTAAAGACAATACCAGCAGAGGACTTGATTTCTTAGCATAGCTGAGATCCTCAGAATCATGGGGCCATTATCAGAAATATTTTTGTGCTGATGTTGACACACACCCGGACAGGCAGCTGGGGGTGGACAGGCAGCTCACCCAAACAAGCTGCCAACTCCCCCAGGAGCTCTCTCAGTGTGAATCAGAACAATGCCCAGTTCAGTTTCCATCCAGCACCACTCACAGTTGACAACAGACCTGTCAGAAGTGGGATTCTGTGTGCAAGGTCTCTCCCTGGTGTCACTAGCACCTTCCTGGCTTGAACTGGATCCTGGTTAGTGCAGGAACAGTCACTTCAGGATAGTATCAATGTGGTTGAGATTTCCAACTCCTGTTTCATGTGAGGGATAAGCTTTAAGAGGATGTGGTGAAGTTCTGTCATGGGGCTGGTAATGTAGTAAGTGGAAGTCTGTAAAATGAGTGAAAGCAGCTTTTTTGGAGGAGATTCAACATTAATAACTTCTGTTTATTTTGGTTTCTGTGTAGCTTCTGGTACTTTTATTCAGCTGCCTCTAAAAGTTCACAAAGCAATCTGAGGTACTTTGAAGGAAACCACTGCTGGCATGCAAAGCATTGCTGTGCTTTTAGAACCTAAACTGAAGTCTTTCGTTGCTGTGCCACCTGGTACATGCACACATGTGTTGTTTCTGTCCACCCCTCCAGCCCAAGCCCCAGGAACTCAACACCACTCAGAGGCCTTGAGCTTTCTTCTGTTGTTTTTGCAGGAGAGAAGGATGTCTTTGTGTGCATGCCCACAGGGGCAGGGAAATCCTTGTGCTACCAGCTTCCTGCAGTTCTGGCAGTGGGAATCACCATTGTCATTTCACCTCTGATTGCATTGATTCAGGTAACTGTCTCCTGTTAGCTGGGGAATAGCAGTCAGGGAAGGGGTTGGGAGACTCTGGAGACACAGCAGGTGCTCTCTTGTCTTTCTGCCCACGAGTCTCTGCTGCTGACCTGCCTCTAGATTCTCTTGATGTCTTGTGCTTTCCTTACCCTAGGATAGCTGAGGACAGCAGAGTATCTCTGGTATGATACTTTGCTTTTCTCTAAAAGGATGGTTTTGCCTTTAATAGTAGCCTGGTGGTTTTTGTAACTGGGCCTTTCTCCATTTTCTTCAGACAAAAGCAGCAAAGCAGAGTAACTCAAATGCACCAAAAGATGGATCTTTCCCCAGAAAAAAAACCTGCCACTTTACCTATAAACTAATAACTCCAGGAGTGATGAAGTTGCCTTTAAAGACACAATTCATTCTGCATAAAAATGTCTTTTTGTTGCAGTCAATCTGATGGGAAGAAGCCCATGAGCACTTTCACCTGTGACATGTTTTTTCCTCTATTTTACCTTTTCTTCTGTTTCACCATCTGTTGGTGAAACAACTCCCTGTAAGAGCAGCTGTAGCATTGCTTAGACTTGTGTAGACCATTAGCACTGCATGACATCTGGTGCTGCAGGCTGCTGGTTTGGGATTTGTTGTTTGTGGAATTATTTAACTCCTTTGCAGTCTCACTGTAATACACATTAAGAACTATAGCAGTCTTTCCTATACTATAAGGAGTGAATTTGTTCCAAGTGTGAGGATTAAACTCTGGTATGGCAAATATTGGTGAAATAGAGGTTAAGATACACCATTGATAAGGGAGTTACAAATAGTTTGAGATGGGCTCAATGAGTCTTAGGGGAAAGAGCTGGAGTAAACCCCCAGAGTCTTCTCATTAAGTCCTGAGAAGGGGTTGCTGTGCCTGAAATGATCATGATGTATTTCAGTGTAGCCAAACTTAAAAGACTTCGGCCTGTGCAATTCATTATAGGGAAGGCTAAGGGGTGGCTGTGAACAGAAAACAGAAACAAACATTAAATCAATGACTGAAACCAGATATTGAGTAAAATAATTAGATACCTATTTTTTTCAGGACTCCTCATATCCTGAAACATCAAGTGCAAGTGAGCAGGGGATAGGGAAGTTAATTTGTATGGACTGTGTTCATCTGGATGTGATGCCATGTTTTCTTCTTGATTTTCATGACACACTGGATTCTCATCCAGGCTATTGGTTCTGCTGCAGTGGTGATTTCCATGATCCTTGCCCTGTCTCAGCTGTATTAGGACATCCTTCAGTTATTTTGGAGTGAATTGCTCCCTGTTCTTGCAGGGTGGGAGTGTTCATTTTCCATCTGTGATAACTCCATAGTGTAAATACTGAGATGTGTTCAAATCACAGTGCCTGTGATGAGTTGTTTTGCACAGATTCCTGCTGGTGCTCCCTAGCAGCAAAAACACTATCTTAAAGTGAATGGATTCACAAAAATGCAGTTGAATGTAAGAGCTGGATGGAGCTCACAGGTGAAGAAAAAGGCATCTAGAATTGAAATTGTAAATAACAGGACTATAGGTGTGTGTTGTCCTGGGATTTGATCCTGGAGGTGGAAGCTGAGGTCTCACTTGGGTATCCCAACTAATCATTTTAGTTGCTGGTGACTTTCTTCATTCCCATTTGATTTTCATGTCTATTTTGTATTTACTTTAGGATCAAGTGGATCACCTGCTGGCTCTGAAGATCAAAGCCTGCTCTCTGAACTCCAAGCTGTCTGCCCAGGAGAAGAAAACCATCCTGGCTGACTTGGCAAGTGAGAAGCCTCAAGTAAAGCTCCTGTACATCACCCCAGAGATGGCAGCTGCCTCTTCCTTCCAGCCAACACTGAACTCCCTGGTGTCCAGAAACCTCCTGTCCTACCTGGTCATTGATGAAGCTCACTGTGTGTCCCAGTGGGGACACGACTTCCGCCCCGACTACCTGCGCCTGGGCTCCCTGCGCAGCCGCATCCCCCAGACCCCCTGCGTTGCCCTGACTGCCACTGCCACCAAGGAGGTCCAGGAGGACGTGGTGGCAGCACTCAAGCTCAAGCAGCCACTTTCCACCTTTAAGACTCCTTGTTTCAGATCTAATTTGTTCTATGATGTGCAGTTCAAAGAGCTCCTGACTGATCCGTATGCTGACTTGAAGGATTTCTGTCTGAAGGCGCTTGAAGTGAAGGGCACCACTGGGGTAAGTTTTACCTTTAGGGAAGAAAACTAAACTGGACAAAATGTTAATGGTCCCTGACCTTCTAGGGCTTGGTGGGGCCCTGACAGAGCTGTGGCAGAAAACAAGGAGGTCCCAGAAAGGAAAGTGCTTGTGTGTATTTTCTAAGTCCTCTAGAAGTGCACACATATTTTTTTTAGGTCCTCTAAAACAGGTAGAATGTGAAGGCTGTATTCCTGTTAGAGGTGTCCTCAGAAGGGGGTTAGTCTAAAAGGAAATTTATTAGGAATACTGAACAAGCATTTCCAATTGATTTGTCACATCCTCTGTGACCATTGTGTGTTTGTTTGTTTGTTTTCTGCTGCATTAGTGTGGTAAGGGTGAGCAGAAGCATTTGAAGTGCTGAATTTCCTGCTCTAACACTAATTCTCAAAACAACTCTAAGCAGCTCAGCTATAACCTCTGCACCTGGGTGTGTCTGTGAGATGGTTCTTGCCTTGTGTCTACTAGGAGGATGAGGGGCTGTATTTGTTGTTTGACTTCAGGCCGTGTCCTGGCCTTTGTCTCCTGGCTCTCAGGTGTACGCCGGCTGTGGCATCGTGTACTGCAGGATGAGGGATGTGTGTGACCAGCTGGCCATTGAGCTGAGCTACCGAGGGCTGAAAGCCAAGGCCTACCATGCAGGTACTGGAGTCTGCATCTCTCACCACTACCTGGGAGAACTGAACTCTGCCACTTGGGCTGGGGCTACCTAGAAAAGAGCTTTCTAGGCATGCTCTGCAATCTGTGATGCTCACACATCAGGTCTGTGAGATAAGTGCAGGCCCTTCACCACAATGACATTCCCTTGTCTCCAGAGCTGTTGGATCTTTCATGGCCTGGGTATAACAACTGCTTTTATCCCAGGTAGGGAGCTAGATTTTTTTTCCTTTGGAATAAAAGCATCTGCTGCTGACTTCTGCTTGGTCCCAGGCCAAGCACTGAGAAGAGAGGAGTACGTACATCAGTCAGTTTTAGTGAGGGAGTTGGCCTACAATGGGGAAATGAATGAGAAAGAAACAAGAGGATTTTCTTTCCTTCTTGCTTTTTTTGGGGTTTTGTTTTGTCTGTGGTTTTTAGTGGTGTTGTTGGTTTGTTTGGTTTGGTTTTTTTATTGTTTTGTTTTGTGTTTTTTTGTTTGTTTTTTTCATTTGTTTGGGTTGGTTGGTTGGGGTTTTTTTCGTTCGTTTATGGAGTGGTTTTGGTTGGTTTTGGTTTTTTTTTTAGGGGAGTAGGGCTTGTTTATTTCTTTGGTTTTGTTTTTTTTTGTGGTGTTGTTTACTTTCTTCTCTTTTTCTTCCCAGGCCTGAAGGCAGCTGACAGGACTTCTGTCCAGAATGAATGGATGGAGGAGAAGATCCCTGTCATTGTTGCAACCATCAGTTTTGGAATGGGAGTAGACAAAGCAAACGTCAGGTGTGTGAGGCTGAGTGTTGTGCACCACCAGAGACTGAGACCTGAGCAGGGGGAAGGAAAAGTCTCAGGCTCTGTTACCTAATACACCCGACTCAACTGCCTGATGAACACTTGCTTAAACCAACCAAACCACTGCTGGAAGATTTTTATCTTAGAAGCAGCAAAACCAAACCTGGGAGGGCTTTGTAAAAACTTTAAACACAAGGCAGCAGAGCTCTTCTTTGCCAGTCATCCTTAAAATCAAGAAAATTGGAGGAAAGCTTTTCTGCCACACCCTCCAGGGTTTCAGAAAGAGCCATCTCAGTGCAATCACAGCTGTCTCTTTCACTTCTCTTAATGCAATAGCTGCTGTTAAAAAGCAGTGGAAAGAAAATCTGCACCTAAAATAATTCATCCACCCTCTATTAAAATAGTCAGAGCCAGCTTTTTTTGGAGATCTCTTGCAATGCAATGGGGAAAAAATAGCCCTTCACAAAGGGCAATAACCATATAAAAATAAAGCTCTGGTCCAAGGACAGAAACTTTGCACATGCTTTCCACTGCTGTTCCTCTGAGACTGCTGTCCCCATAAGGGCTCTGTGTTAGAACTCCTGCCCTGCAATATGGCTGTGCTGAGTTATTATTATGATCACTTACTAGAGGGATCATTCAGGTGCAGCTCAGACAACAACAGACCTGATCTTTAAAATCCATGTACAGAACTTGCTCTGAATCCTGTGAAAGGAGGGCAGGATATCACTGAGCCAATCCCATCAGTTCACAACTGTGGTGCCAGGAAACAGGATCCTATAGCAGTGACAATTTTACTCCTTGATGCACCTTTCTAAACAGAGAAGTGAGGAGTCCCCTAGGACATGAATTAATGACTGCTGAAGCCACTCTGCCCTGTCCAGTGGTCATTAAAAAGGGCAAAGAGTAACTGAAATGCATAGTAGTGACTGAAAATGAAATATGGCTGAAATGTGCTTGTAATCTGGTTAATTTTCAAGGAATGGAGTTAAAATGTCTCTTTACAGGATTTTTTAAGAATAACATTATACTTAAGCCTAGTTCAGAAGACACTGCTGCTTAGCCTTTGTTGTGTGTTGGAAAATTTCTGAGTATTCATGCATATGTTATCAAATAAGATCAGGTCTGACAACTTCTGGAGGTGACTCATCTGGACAAAAGGGAAAACAGAGGTGGTGTCCCTTTTTTTCTGATGGAATCTGCTCCTCTGTCTTCACTGTTAATTCAGTCCTGCTTAAAATTATTTATCAATTTCTTCAGCAAACTTCCTGATGGGACTTAAATGTACAAGGCTCTGATGCTTCCTGCTTGGCCTGTTCCTGGGCTGTTTGTGTTTGAAGAAATATGTTTGCTTGTTTTTGTCATTTAATCTTTAGCTACACCCATATGCATCATACCTGCCCTTGGGTCATGCTGGCTTTAAGGAAGACTTGAAAACATTGGCAGCATTACTGTGCTGCCCAATCCTCTCAAAACAGGTATAAGCAGAATTGCTGAATAGTCAGGTACAAGCAGGATTAAAGCAGTCTTGCAGTGCTGTTGAAAAACCTTCCTGCAGAGATTACATAAAATTTAGTAATGATTCTATAGCATTATTAGCTGGTTAGGAGGGTTGCCTTCATCTGAAAGGAACAGTGAGGTGAAATTTCCCATCCACCTAATGGATTTTGGTTAAGTATCTTTTAAAAAAGTAAAATATTTAAAAATGTGTTTTGTAATGGTGTGTTTGCATCCTACAAAATAAATACAACTTTTTTATTGATGCTGTATTTTATGGTAAAATTTCCCAAACTCCTTATTTCAGTGTCCTTATTCTCAGTCTTCATAGCTGCACAGTTGTATGCATGTTTGGGATACTCATGTGCTCATTCTTTTCCATCCATTTGGAGTGGCATCCTGCTCACATGCTGTCCAGGTTTGTTTTCTTACAGCTGTGCTGCTTTCCATGTCTTGTGTGTTAAGAGGACTAAAACTTCAGTATGCAAATTCTCTTGCTGTGCTCCATCCTCTTTTTTGTTTTGCTGCCCTGTTTTTTGCTGTTGTTGATGCCCACAGACACCACACTGGTGTGTGTGCAGTGCTCTGACAAACCTGCAGCCTCATGTTCCCTGTTTTACCACATGCAGGTTTGTTGCCCACTGGAATATTGCCAAGTCAATGGCTGGATATTACCAGGAGTCTGGCAGAGCTGGGAGAGATGGAAAACCATCCTGCTGCCGCCTCTATTACTCCAGGAATGACCGGGATCAAGTCAGCTTCCTGATCAAGAAGGAGCTCTCTAACATCCAGGTGAGAGCTGCAGAACTCTATCCACCTGCCTGGACACACTGCCTTGGCTCTGGTCTGGTTTGCCTGCAATACCCTCTGAATATGAAAAGATGAAATGAAATTTTCTGAGCTGTGTGGAGCCCCGTTTCAAGGGATAGCAGAAGGAAGGGAAGCAGGGAAGGAAAAGGCTGCCAGAGCCAGCTCTATTAGAGAGGAATGGGTGAGCAGAAGTTGGAGTAGAGACAGGGCTGTAGCTGTTTGCCATGCAGCTCAGAAGGGTTGGATTTGATCATGCCAGAGTTACTCTATCTATGTATATTTAAACTGAAGACTACAGTTCCTTGTCCCATCTACTTTCAGGAAAAAAAAGGCACCTTAAAAGAGTCTGACAAAGCTGTGATGACAGCTTTTGATGCCATTGTGAACTTCTGCGAGGAGCTGGGGTGAGTGCATTTCTCTCAAACACCACTGTTAGTGCTGGGGAAAACATTCCCTGTTCTTCCAAGGAACTCTTCTGGCCGAGATCCTGCATGTGTCCCTAAGAAATCTCTCATCACTCCCTCCTCTGAGTTAACTGCCAAGTCTTGGAGTCTGACCAAGTCAGGGGAATGTTTAACTTCTGTCTTTGATGATGGGTTGACTTAGCATTTGCTTTTGTTTTGACTCTCCTCCTTAAGTACATCACCCCTCTCCTAAGGGGGCAAACAGAACCATGGGATGGAAACATTTAGATTTAATGTTTCTGTAAATCTCTGTGTCTCCACTCTGCAAAGTATCTGTGATTCTCAGTGATCTTAAAAGGACGTGATGGTGCTTAGAATGATTCAGAAACAGGTTCAAATTATGGATGTGCCCAATCTAAATGCAGACTAGCAACCACAATATGCCTTGTTCAGGTTTAGTTCATGCCTTGTATGCTGTAATTGTACTAATTGCTGTTCTATGCTGGATAAGACATCAAAGCTATATTTTTTTCCAGGAAGAGAGCAGTATATGTTCACTAACTGAAAATGGTCTTTGTGTTTCATGCTTACAAGCTTTTCATTTTGTTTCATTTTTCACATGTGGGTCTAGGACAGCTTTTTCAGCATGAATGTAACATGTGCTGTTTTTCTAGTGCCTTCTCTCCTTGTCATGTTTGGCAAACAAATCCTGGGTTTATGGGATAGCCTTGCTCGTACTGAAGTGTGGCACAACACTGAGCCCTGGGGCACTTGAAGGGGCATTTCTTTGCCCAAAGTCAAGGTGATGCTGTGAAGCAGCTGCTGGGAGGCTTCTTGTTCTAAGAATTTCATCCACTTGTCTGAGGAGCTCTGCTCCTTCTGGGGTGTGTTCCCAGCTCACAGATGGCTGTTGTGGCTGGGTTTTGTAGAATCATAGAATGGTTTAGGTTGGAAAAGACCTTAAAGATAACCTAGTTCAACCTCCTACCATGGACAGGGACACTTTCCCCTAGACCAGGTGGCTCCAAGCCCCATCCAGTCTGGCCTTCCAAGGGATGGGGCATCCATAACTTATCTAGGCAACCTGTGCCAGTATCTCAACACCCTCTAAGTAATAATCTGAGTAAGGGAATATCACTGACCTAATTAAAAGTCACTTCTCCCAGACTTTTTCTTCCTTGACTCAACTTGATCCATTCTTCCAACTGTATATCATGGGATATGATCCCATGATCATGAATCCATGATCCCATGATATGAACCCATCCCATATTGCAGCACCCCTGCCTGGCTTCCCTGCTCATAACTCTACAGGAAACTGAGGTTCTGTGGAAAGCAAAGCCACGTTGCATTTCTTTTTTTACGTGTTGGATTAATACAGTTCTACTCACTATCCAAACAGTGAAAACAAACCTCAAACTCTGACCTTGCAAGGTTATAAATAAGAACAAATAAAGACAGATTGTGTACTGGCAAGTAAGTTTGCATAGTGTATTTAGGACTGAGTATGAGAGGAGGACAATGGTCTAAGCTGCTTTTAGAGAATGGGTTCAGACAAAGCTTTCAGTGGCCAGAGTTTGCTATTGCTCTTTTGCAAGGTAAAAAAAATCCCCAACCGACATAGCTGCAGCAGCAGAACACATCTTTATCAGCTTTAGGTGGTGGCTGACCATCTTCCACCTCTAGCTGGTGGTTTTGCTTGAAAGATGAAATTCAGAGATGAGTTTACTTTGGATTTGGCAAATGTTGCAGTTCCTGAATGCAGACAGCCTCATGTATTGAGTTTGCTGTGGCCTGCGGAACAATTTGCTGGCATTGGGACATTGCTCTTGATACAGGGAAGTTACATGGAGAGAAATAACCATCCAGGGAGTGAGATGAGAGTTTTCTGTCAACAACACAATCAGGCTGTGCTCAGGCTGGTTCTTGCTCAGCTGTAGCAAGTTCTGGGTCCCCACTTTGCTGTCTATGAACCACCCCGTTGGTGCCTTGGAGATGTGCAGCACCCAAAGATAGCAGCAAATAAAATGAGAGCAATAAAAACAAAACAGAAGATGCCAATCACCACCAGCCCTCCAAGAGCCCAGTCACTTGCTGAAATCAGTTTCTTTAGGTCTTCCAGAACTGAGGATGCCTCTTGCTCTGGTGACATGCTGGGTTCCACCCTGCTGGGGGCAGACAACAACAGGGTCAGATGTTGTATTCTCTCCATGCCCTCAGCCACAGCCCCAAAAACAGTGCAGGTATGAATGGTGTCTGTGCCTGCAGACACCCCCCTCCAAAGGAGGGTCACCCTTCACAGAAATGGGAGCATAAACCAGAGGAAATACAGACAAGACTGGTTTAACAATCAGATCTATAGAGATACAAAGAGGAAAAGCTGCTTGCTTTACAGCATTTTGACAGTTGAGATTCATTTTAATCATAGTTTATCAATATTTTAAATACAGTGTCTCTCCAGCATGTTCAATATGAACTCTTCAGCTGTACAGCCTGTACATGAAAGACAAGTATTCGGTGGGATAAATTCCTTGATACTATTGGAAGGATCTCTAAAAGGGAGAGTTTGGGGCTTAAACTCTGAGGACAAAATTGAGATTAAATGAACACTTATTTAAAAACAAACAAGCAAAAAATCCCACCAATAATAAGCAAAGATCATGTACCACTTGTTTCTTCCATAAGGCTTAGAATAGTCCAATTATGTTAAAAAGGGTGTCCTGCTAATGGAGTTTGCTTTACTAATGGTTTCTGTTACTCTGCAATAAAAGCATAAATTTTCCTCCCACAAGGTCCACTAACAATTTAAACTGAGATCTCAGTGGGTTCTACTCACTTGCTCTTTCACTGATACTTTGAATAATGACTTGGCTGTCAGCCTTCTAAAGAACATCTAGCATCTCTTTGTGAGCATCTTGTGGTTTTAGTAAAGCTTCCTTGCCTCTCAAGGGAAAGGATGGAATATTTCTCACACTTTCTTACAAATATGACTATGAAGATGTATGAAAATATATTGGTTATTTTTGAAAATTTGCTTGACTTGCTACCTCTTTTGTCTGTATCCTGAGTACTTTAAGAAAAAGAATTACTCCTGTAAAGTTTTTCATCCTCAGCAGACTGGATTTGACTCGAAGCACAAGCTCACTCTTGCTGAAGTTTTTGTTTCTTTCTACACAGCCAGATTTATTCAGTTCATGGTTTGTTCCTGGGTAGATGTCAGATCACTGTTCTCAGTCTTTAACCAGCCACACAGGACATCAAAGCTGGTCTGGATTCCTTTGCCTTCAAAAAGGAGGCAGCCTAGATATAAGTTCCACAGACCCAAAGGCAGAAATCCCATGGGACTACACACCCCAGGAAGTTCCTGTCTCTTTTGCTAACTGCAGTCCACCTCCCAGGATAGGAGAGCTGTATGACATTTCATAAATACCTGAAGCTGTTGTAGTTTGTAGAAGGTGTTTCCTCTGTTGCCTCCTCTTCACCCCTTCTAAAGATCTTGGCCTGTGGTGAGGGACCTCTTGCTGTACCTGGAGACTTGTAGAGGTAGCCTGGAAGTTGCCTCTTTGGGCTGCAGTAAATGATTAACAGCTGATTTTTCTGCAAAGGTGTGGCTAATCTAATCAAATCAAAGGCCTTGAACCCAACTAAAAAGTCCTAATTCAGCTGTTCCTCAGACATTTCTTCCTCTTCATGGCTTTATCCAGTCCTACAGCTGTTGCAGTGCTTGTAAAGGCCCACTGTGGCCTCTGCCTAGGGCAGGTTGCAGGATGTGGTGGAGAGGAGAGGGCTGTGTTTCCTGGAGCTGTGTTGCAAGCTCCAGCAGGAGACTGGAGTGAGACTGTGAGCAGGACTGCCCTGCAGTCCAAAATTCATTGTGACAGTTTAGGTGAATAAACCCATTCCAGAGCTGCAATAAAACTATCACTTTCCTGACTGGAGAAGGCTAGAGGGCTGGTGCTGGAGAGAGGGGAGAGGGGAGGAGTGTGATGTGTGAGGTGTGTGTGAAAGGAAATTTATTTTTCACAAGCCAAGCAAACCAGAGGGATAATGTTACAGAACAGAAGCTATCCCATTAAGTCATCAGTAGAACTTCAACCACTTCACTGGAGGGGCTGGCTTTGCTGGCACTTTGAGGTTTCTCAGGGAAATAAACTATTTCAACACTTGTATCATCACAACTGAAGTAACAGTATTCCTGTGCAGTTCCTCCTAGGCTTTCACAGTACCAATGGCAGTTGCTGTGTTAGAAGCAGCCTTGCCTTATTCTGTGCTTTTCTGCATCTCCCTCTGCAGGTTGAAACAAGAGGATTCATCCTCACTGCTGCTCCCTATAGGTGCCTGTATCTGAGTACTGATTGAAGCCAAAACACAAAAGCTTGTGTGAGTGCTGAGCAGGGACCCAGGGACCAGAAGGTTTGTAGTCAGGAGAAGATGAAGAGCTGCAGGAGCCTGGGCACTTGCTGGCATCTTTCAGGCTACTCTGAATGCATGCAAGGAAGCAACAGATCAGGCACACACCTGGCATGTCTGAATCCCAGCTGTAGGAATAGCCCAGATGAGTGCAATGGTACAAAATAATCCAAAGCAGAACATTAGGCCTGAGAGGTGCAGACAAATGTGTATAAGTTGGTCCCCTCTACATACATAGTGGCTGGTCCTTTGCTCCAGAAAGCCACCTGAATGCATTAGAGGATTGCCTGTTTTTCTTCCCTTTAGCAGTGCTATGTTTGTTATGTTTCCAATTCAGGAACTTGCAGTGGCCGAGATAAGACAGGAGCCATTTCTCTTGTTCCTCTGCCTGGTATCTGTCAGTGGTTTAACTTGTACCACTACTGGGAAACATGCATTTGTGGCTTTTCCTGTTGAGATAAGGCCTGGCAGCTTGTTCCCAGTGACAGCAACCTGTCAGCCCTTGGTGTGTGTCCAGCCTGCCAAGCTTCCCCCTGTCTTAGCACAGGCTGGCTCCGTGCTGCTGGAGCAGCCCTCAATGGGCTGCTGTTAATGTCTGCAGCTGGCACTGTCTAGCACAAGCTTGGAAAGAAAGTGAGCTCTGTTCTTCCCTGGGTCTCGTGACTTAATCTAGATACAAAAACATCTGTTGAGTCTGTCTGTGCAAAAGAGGTTTGAGGCTTCTGATGTCACTTTGATTGCCACTCATTTGTGAGTGAAATGAGCAAAGATTTATGGGACAGGAGGTTGGTGTGATGCACCTCTGAATGTTTGAATTGATGCTGTGCTTGAGATTGTTTCCCTCTAACATGTTGGCTGGCAGTGGAAACTTTGGGACAGCCTAAGAAATTTTTGTTTTGGTTTGGTTTTTTTGTTACACTTTGGTAGTTTCAGTGTAACTGTGCCAGTACCTCATGCTAGTGCAGTCTGCTCTTGGTAGTTGTTGAGTCTCAAATATTTATTTCTAAAGAACTCCTCATTTTCTACTGGAAAGTTTTTATTAATTTAAAAGTAACACTGGTAGTTTCAGGAATTTTATTTTTCTTATAATTCTTAGACAATTCATTATGTCTCTGGCTGCAGATATATTCCAATGTGCAGCAGTACAAAAATACCAAATACCTAGATCCGGTTTGTTGGCAAAAAATAAAGTGCATTAAATACATAAGAAGCTGATGTAATGTGCCTTTTACTAATACAGGTGCAGGCAACAGAGAAAATACATTTCTTTACAGAGTTTTCTTTATTTTCTGTACCTTTTGAACTGTCAAGAGTATTTTAAAGCCCACTGTTAAAAACTTGATGACTGTTCTCCCTAGCTAGATGTTGGCTTTGGTACATACACTTAGTTGGGATACTGAGGCAGAAGATAACTTCTCTACATGCATGTAATTTTTTATACCTTCTCACAAAGGTGTTTGGTCTCCCATGTAGGGCTGAAACACCACTGGTTCAGAGTTTAGTGTAGAATTGTGGCCTCCAAGTGCTGTGCCAGTTGTGGAAGTTGTGGCCTGTGCCACAGCCTTCTACGTCCATAAATCTCTTTCGGAAGTTCACTGGAGTGTAAACCAAACACACACAGTGGCTGCAGCATGGAAAAGGGATTTATTTGCACTTGTTAACTCCAGCCCATTCTTGGCTCTGCTCTGTCACTCTGCCCTCTGTCAGCTGCTGCACACATACCCTGAAGTGATGGCTCCCATCATGTGTCACTCCTCTGAAATGCCTCTGTGCATGCTCATAAACACACCCCTGGCATCATGTTCATGTCTACTAAAATAAACTGCACACAGTGCAGGACGTCAGGCACACAGATTCCTCAAGTAAGGACTGGCATTTGTTCATCTCCTGGATGAACAGGAGATGCTCAGGCTCTGCAAGAATCATTCATCTGCAATAAGCAGAAGAGTAGAACCAGAGGGCATGGAGAGGGAGCATGTTGAGCAGAGAATGATCAAAGTAAGCTGTAGGATTGGTGAGTTTTTCCCTTTTGCCTTCATCTTTCTGTTTACAAAGAGTATTCCACATGATCTGTTTTCTTCTTTGGCAATTTCCCATCATTGTATCACCAATGAAATAACACTGGGGGCAGTTGTTACCAGCTGTACTCAGAGCTGGCACATCTGGAACAGAAGGTCCACCATTTGTTGTTTTCAGCAGATATCTCAGCTAAACATGTCTCCTGCAACAGGTTTGGCCACGAAAACATCATTTGATGCACAATGACTTGAGTGATTGGACCTCCCAGTGGTGTCAGTGGGTTTTGCTAAGGCCCAGTACCATCCTTCTGGTGAGGAGAGCAGGCAGTGCCTTGTGTGTGGCTCTGTGCGTGGCCTCTGCTTTGCTCCATGGCTCTGTGTCCCAGAGGGGATCCTCAGCTGGCCCAGCTGCAGGGCTGTCTTTGGGAAAGCTGTCTCTTTTCTCAGCAATCTGTGTCCATGCCCTCCCACCCCATCCCAGCCCAGAAGAGGGAGACAGTGATGGTAAAGGAGCTTTACCTTTCTGGTCACAGTAGTGGCTGTCACGGAGAGAAGGAATTCCACGCTGTGATTTCTGGTCCTTTGAGTCATGTTAATTAATATTGTTATTGCCATTTTCAGTGGGCTAATGTGGAAAGTCATTCCCATAGCACTGAATCACAATGTCCATGCATGTCCTTGATAGCAGGTTGTGTCACTTCATGAATGGGCAGCTGGGCGGACTTGGCTCTTCCTGTGTCTGGAGTCAGGGTGTCCATCACAGCCACAGCAGCTGGAGCAGCAGCAACTGCAGGCAATGATCATGAGCACCAGCACAGTAACTGGAAAGAGAAACAAAGGATATTTATTCATAGCATAGGAACAATCCCTGCAGAATAACCCTATGTCTCCTCCAAGTTGTTTGGTGAGCAGCAAAATGAGCAAAGCCTGGTTTCTTGAGAATTTTTTTTGCCCTATATCCCCATCTTCCTCCTCCCAAGTTCCTGCTTCTTTGTATTGGTTTTCCATTTAATCTGGACAATCATTACTAGGCATTTCAAGACCTTAAGAGCTACATTCCAAGCCATGTCATGGCTTCTTTACTCTTTACTTAATGGATGTTGTTTGGGAGCTGACAAAAATCCAGCTTTGGATTTTTGAGTAACTAAACTTGAGGGAATTCGGTTACTCAAACTGGCAGTTGTATTTCTGAAGAGTGAGTTCAGCACACTCTTTAAGCATAGAGACTCATGACTGTGTTGGCTTTACTCTTCTGTATTTAGCTTGAAAAAATAAGATACTTCAAGTTCAAGGGTTCAATTCACAGAACACCAGGCTAACTTACTCTGTTCTTCACTCTAGCCAGGATGGTTGGTGTTGGCAGTGATGTGTTAGTTTATCTGGAGTAGAAAAGGATGACATGTTCCATCCTGCAGAACATGTCAGAGTGTGAGCATGCCTCTGTGTGTTCCTTTAAAGCCTGGACCTGGGCTGCCAGGTAACCAGGCCTGTGGGGAACCAGCTGTAGGGATGAACCAAATAAAGCAGCAGGTGTGACTTGGTGAATTCCAGCCCAGGGAGGAGTGTCCAGCTGGATGCACACCCTTCCTTTTGGCTGGGAGCAAGTCCTGCCTTCCTTCCTGCTTGTTTTCCCATTGTATAAACAAAGTTCATCCCCCTTGATCCAGCTGTTCTCTGTTTCATGCCATCCCCACACAGAGCAGCAGGAGGTATTTTGCCATTACCAGAGAAGAATAAATAGGCTCATCTGAAGCATACTGCCTTGCACTGAGCCAGAACAGGAGTGACTCTCAGAGTCTCTCTTAAGTGTCTTCTGTGGCAGGGAGATGCTCTAATACCATTTGTCATAAACTGTCTTCTATGCATCAAAACATTACAGCAGCTCAGGGCTGATAAAAATATTACTGATTTAACTGATGTTTAAAATGGGAGCTTTGGGGAAAGCTGTACTGCTGCCTGTCATGCCCCACAATCATGTAGAGCTACATGTTGAGTATTAAAAAATTACCTAGGAATTAACCTGGGCCTTAGAGCACAGCCTAGAAAACAACAGCCAACACCACCAACCCACCTACACAGCCTGTGGGGCAAGTTGCCCCCATAGGAGAGGAGAAAAATTCTGACACCCCTTTGCCTCCACCCACAAACTCACCAATAAACAGAAGAACCACAGAAAAGCTGACAATCTCCACTGGCTCAGCCTTGGGCAGTTTCTGGAGCTTAAGGAGAAACTTCTCACCAATGGCTTGAACTTCCTTTAGAAAACCTTCAGAAGACATTGTGTCACAACCTCTCCAGGCTTTATGCTGTGGGAGAACCAAACAGAGAATAAACCTTTTTACTGACTAATGCTAGGGAGCTGCCAGCCTTCTTATACAGCTGGTGATCACAAGGAAAACAAGTTTATCTGGTCTCAGTCCTTGCTCCCAGTAGCTAAGGTGGAGGACTGTTAATTGTCTACATGTTCTGGCACTGTTTTAATTTCAAAATCCAGTTTCGAGGGTGTTTTTGTCAACTGCACTGTTAAACAAAGTCCAAATGGTGTTCTACAAGGACACTTTTTCCAGCAGGCACTGAGTTAGACTGGACAGTGCCTGCCCTTGGCTCTCACCCAATCAAAGCACTTTTTTCCCCAATTGTGCTAACTTGTCCTTCCAGAAACAAATGCAATTCTAACCCAACTTGAATTCTGAATGCTGAACTCCATTGTACATAGTTTTCAGTTGTTTCTTACTGAGTAACACAAAGTAGACTCCCTTGAAGGCTTCTTGCACTTTGAGCTACAGAACCCCCCTTCAAAAACAAAGGCATTTACCTCAACATCTCAATACAATAGCATTAATAATGTTTTATTAACATTTACTGTATGATACTAGAAGTTAAAGTCTGCATTCACTAGGGACAGCTGGATGCTTTTCAAATTCTTACAGATGAGTGCAATTTTATAAAGAAAGCTAAATTTAGGGGTTTTTTTCCTTTTAAGCCACAGAGAAATATATGAATTGAAAAGTGGATTCCACCCATCACTGCTGATGCTGAGCAAAGCAAAAGCCCCTGGATCTGTCAGGGTGATATCTCCCTTGTGGAGCTAATCCCTCCTGCCCTGCTCAGTAATTTTAGGCCTTCTTTATTCTCAGAGTGATCATCAAGAGCTATTGCTACTGAAAATATTATTAGTCTAGCTAAAGTTAAGTGCCTCCATTTTGTCACCAAAATATTTGGTGTTCTTTTATCCCATGAGGAAAATTTTGGGAGGCACTGCAACAAACTAGCTGGCATGAAACCTATGGGCCTTCAAATTTTGCTTCAGTCAGGAACTGGAATTGGATATTTTTGATAAATATCCATAGTTCCACCTTAAAACAAGTGTTTGGACAGGTCAACACTAGAATGGGTTATAACTTTTATTTCATTATTATATCAAAATGTACTGATTTGTGTGCATTGTAACAGTCAACAACACTGGCTTTTGGGACTTGAACATTGCAATTTAATATCTTGATCTTGGTGATAACACAAAGCCAAGTGACTAAGACAGCACTTCCAGAACAAACCAGTTAGTTCCTCACTGCACATCTGGCTTGGTTACCCAAACAAATGGATGCTTGGAGTTCAGTTTTTCTAAACACACTGAGGACAGAGAGACCTTGGCTGTTTCTTTGCATGCTGGGCTTTAGTGCTCTAGTGCCAAGTTAAATTAGTTTTGTATGTTTATGCAATTCAAAAGGGGTTTTCTTTGTTCTTTTAAATCCAAGCTAAGGAATAAAAATTGGAACCAGCTGGTTTCTTAGAAATGGGGGTGGATGGAAAATCTACATCCACAGAAAGATTGCTATGGAACTTAGGAAGGAGGCAGAGCTGTGGTCTTTTGACCTGAAAAGGTAATTTTTGAGACTAGGGTTAAGTGCTTCTTTCCTGATGATTGCATACCCCAAGTGAGCTGCTCCAGCAATGGCTGCTTTATCCTTAGTGCTGCAGGATTCTGTGTCAGCAGGTTTTCAATTTTGTTTCCATTCCAAGAGATGGTGGAGGAGGCAGAGGTGAAATGATTTGTGTTTTCTGTTCTTGGCTCTAGAAGAAAAAAATTTAAAAAATAAAATTTCTGGCTCTAACACTTTGAAAATGTTTGTTCCCTTTGGAGGTGTTTCTGCCTGTCCAGAAGCTCTCCTCATAAGGAATTTTCTGTAAACTTCCATGCCACGCTTTGGGTTGCACAAGAAGCAACAGGTGTTAAGAGCCAGGCTTGTGAAATTTGGTTATACAAGGTAAAATTACTGATCAGAATTGTAGAACTCCATGTGGATTGGAAAAGTGCTTAGTTGAAAATGATAAAGGCTATCTCTGTAATGGACATTCCTCTCTGGCCATGTTACCTGATCTGGAGCTAAGTGAAGGAGTTTTTATTCTAAAACTTGCAAGGAATGTTGCTTGTTTACCTTGGTCTCAATTACATCAGGGACAAAGTTTGATGGTGGTGGTGCAGTCTCCAACGTGAGGAAGCAAATGTTTTCCTGCTTGACTGCACTTTCTTCTGCTTCCAAATGCTCTCTGCTTTGGGACTTCTGCTTCTGCAGCAAGACAAAAGGGTGAAGAATAAAATAATTCTTAAAGGAAAAAAGTGAAACTCCCCCAAGAAAGCCAGTTCCATTCATTTTGTATGTTCTATTCTACTTGTGATGTAAAATCTTTGTTCAGGACTAGTTTTGATGTGACCTTTTCCCAATTGATTTCAGTGGAACCAAGACTTTACCCTTGAGATTAGCACAAGGGTACAGATAGTGTGATTTAAACCAGTTGTCTTATGCATCTGCCTCATTTAAAACACAAAGTGGTGACATTAATTACAATAACAGAGTGGAGCTGTGAGAATTTATTTCTTTTATTATATTGTGTTCAAGTAAGCTTCCACTCACCAACAGTAGTAAAGCCCAGGTGGTGCAGGATATTCAGTTGAAGCAGTAACTGTGAAGATTATTATTAAAATAGGGAAGTCTTAAGAGATTTGAAACTTAAGGTTGTAGGCCTTAACTGACAGTTTACTTTCTAGGCCTGGAGTGCTGTTTTAGAGCTTGGAGGAGCCACCCAAGTTAATACCTCAGAGATTCTCAGGGCTTTGGAGCAAACATAATTGTCTGCCAGTGTTTTCCTCAGCTGGGAATTTCTTCTTGCTCATCATTGTCCTTCCTCAAAACTTCACCCACTGAGGATGGGAACCCTCCAGAGCAGAGGAGACTTGGCTGTAGGGCAGCAGAGCTGATGGAACTGATCCATGTTATGGAAAAAAATCCTGAATGACCACAGTGTAATGTGGTCTTCATAACACATTGTCAGACTGATGTCAGGAAATTCTGTTCCACAACTGTAGAGCTCACATGAAGTAAAAATCAGATAAGGAGAAGCAAGATAAGAATCTCACGTAGAAAAGAAAGTAACACAATGTCTCGTGACAGGCAGTTTGTGACATCCTGCTGGGATGGGGTGGCAGCCTGAAATTCATGGTTTTGACTTAAGAAATTAATCTAATCAGTGATGCCAGTGAAACTAGATCATCAAACCTTTCTGCCCTTCTCTAATGTTGCAAAGCCAAGCTGGGGGAGGGAATAAATCAAATAATTTAATTTGGGTTTATTTGGTTTTGATAGAAAAAAGGCCCATTCTGCCACCTGCCATGAGTTACTAGCCTTGGTTGAAAGGACAGAGCACAGAAATGATGCTGGGGAATGGCAGACAGCTGCAGGTGTGCTGCTCAGCTGCAAGGATTACATGACCCTGTAAAACCAAAGTGCATGTCCTGTCTGTAGGACTTACACAGATTTAGATTCCCAGAAAGCACTAATGCAGATTCATCTTGCTGTGCCCACTGGAGAAAGCTGTGAAAATTGCCATAATAGCACTGAAATTATCTTTCTGAGTTGTTTTAATGGCCTTGTGCCATGCTGAAGCACTCAAAGAAGTTGGCTGCTCAGCCCTTTGGAGAATAAAGCCATTAAAAAGCCTCAATCTAGACATTCAAGAGAAAAGCCTCCATCAAGGTTCCTTTTTAGCTGTGAACTGGCTGCACATGGAGGCTTCTTTTTCCAAGAAAAAGAGCTTTGGGGTGACCATGTCCAGTGGGGTCTGACATCCCTGTGTCTGCCTGAAGCTGGTGAGGCTGCTGTGAGTCTTTGGGAATTGCTGTATATTGAGCATGATTTTCTGGTCTGTCCTGATCTGTGTGTGGACACAGCTGCATCCAAAGGTGAACTGTAGGGAGTGGGTGAGCTGCTGAGAATGAGACACTTGTTTACACATAGCCCTGGGGGTATTTGAGCAGCCTTTTTTAGTGCAAAAGGCACAAATTTAAGTTTGTGGTTTAGCCCCAGGACTGGAAGTTAGTAAATACAGGCAGTCTCCCTGGCCTGCCAGAGATGCTCCCTGGTTGTGTGACTTTAGGTAAGTCATCACATCCCACTTTTGGGTGACTTCATCTCTGCAAGACGGCAGAACCACATCAGAGCTTTGTTAATTCTTGTGTGTCCAAGTTTACAGCATGCTTGGGAATCTTTAGATAGAAAGGCAACAAGTCCCTGGTTTTGCTGTAGTTGTAAACTGAAGTGGCCATTGTTGTACTCAATATTTCTTACACTTTGTTCACTGAGCCTGTTTAGGATGGATTTAAATGAAAGTGTGGTTTCCACTCTTGTTTGCTCCTAACCCAATCATGCTCCTCATATTTTTCCTTCCATGATCCTGATCCATTGGTTTTACTGTGCTTGCATGGGTTTGTTGCTCTAGTAACCTAAAAGTGGAGATAAAAGTTTTGGAGGGGGGAGTTTTGGGTGGAACAAGAAGCTGCTAAAGCCTCTAGTCCTAATGCAGCAAATCCCAGTGATGGTGAGTTGGCTCTCCTCCATTGCCCACTGCCCACAGCAAGAGTGCTCCAGAGACCTTACAAAGTAGAACCTTCCTGATATTCCCATCAAGTAGAATGCCAGGGTAACGTTCTCATTGCAGCCTTGGCTTTCCCTTAAGGCCTTGGCTCTGAAGAAGCAAATGCTGTGTTGTTCTTACTCAGACAAGTCCAATCACTTGGTTGAAATTGGACCTTTACAGGGATGGGAAGCCTGTATGGATTGTGGGGGCTTATCTGGTGGGAAATCTTACAAGGCAAGCCCAACCTCATGGAAGGAGGTTGCTGAGCAGCCAAAGGGGAGGGGATGCTTTTTATTCTGGTCTAACACTCTAAAATAAGCTCTGACTGTACTTGGCCACTTTCTAAAGAACATGAAGGCTTGGCCAGTTTCAAAACGTACCAGCTTTGTTCTTGGTCCCTGAAATGTCCTTCTGATTTTATATGGATAAGGTCTGCAGTGTTTCCTGTTCTCAAACAATGCTGGGTTGCTAGGTGTGCCTACGGTGTGGATGCATTTTGGCATGTCATAATTCCTTCATGATTGTTTATTGTTCCAAGTGTACTGCTGAGATGAAAAGAGCCATAGAAATGCAGTTGTATTATCAGTGCATGGTTTTCCCTCATCATTGTTAATGCAGTGTTTGCTGCCATGACTGTAGTTGACCAGCCATGTGAATCTTAACTGTAGCTCAGACAAGCCCATTTTTCCTAAAACAGGAGTGCACAGAGCCAGACAGACCTATAATTCATTCCCAAGCAGATGAAAATAGTTTCCAGTATCAAGAGAATTCAGCCCTTTAACATCACACACCCAAACCGGTAAATTGTAGCTCAATGCCATGGGAGAAAAGCTGGGACTTTGTCTGTTGGTTTGGAACAGAAGGCCACACATTCCTGAGATTTTAAAGCTGCCCTGCCTGGGTCACCCTTTGGCTGGAATACCCTCTCATCTCTACCACCTACCATTTGGAGATGGGTTTTGAGGCAGCCCTGTAAATGTGCCTTCTCTTCCCTACAACCTCATATTAGATTAATATAAAAAGGCACTGAATTCCCAGTTTCAGTAGCAGAGGTACCCACTGGGGCACTGAGCTGGGATTCTTTACACCTCTGCAGAGCACCCTGGTTTTCTCCAGTCCATCCCACAAGCATGTCCACAAAACCCCATGAGATAATTCCTCACTACTAGAAACTTTTTAAGTGGGGAAACCAAAACACGGAGCCATCCAATGAAATGAAAAGGTCAATTTTAAAAATAAACCTGTAGTTCTACAAGAGAACTTTTTTTAGGGTCGGTGATGCTTGAATCTAGCCTGAAAGTCTATTCTAATATTAGCAAAATATCCATTTCCCAGGAAGCTGACTGAGAGGTAGCTGTGTGCCTGTGAAAGCCTTTAGTGACTTCACAAACATAGTGGGATCTATCAGTAGTTGGTGTTTGAGGTCCAGCATCTGGAGGTCCTGAGAGTGCTGGAAACTCCTCCACCTTTCAACAGCCACTTCTGTGCCCTGTCCTTGATCTCACATCTACAAGTCTCATAAATTACATGCATTTTTGAGTTTTTTGAAATATCCTGGACTAATCCTAGTAAAGGTGCTACTGAGGTGTAGGAACTCAAAACCAAAATCTGCAGCAGCAGCTGCTGCCTCAGGAGGAATTGTCTGGAATGTCATCAGCTGTGGCTGTGTGGGGTGATGAGGAGAGCCTGCAGGGAGGTGTGGGGTGGTGGGGAGAGCCTGCAGGGAGGTGTGGGGTGATGAGGAGAGCTCCCAGGGAGGTGTGGGGTGGTGAGGAGAGCTCCCAGGGAGGTGTGGGGTGGTGGGGAGAGCCCCCAGGGAGGTGTGGGGTGGTGGGGTGAGCCCGCAGGAAGGTGTGGGGTGGGTGCTGCTCCCCACCCCCAGCTCTCTCCCAGCCCCTCACAGTCCCTGCTGCCCAGTGGGTGCCTCTGGCCCGCTGCAGGCTCTGAGATCAGGGGGATGTCTTACAGAGAGGAGCCTCTTATCAAACTGGATTATTTTGTACCTTCATTCCCACAACCACTGTTGTACTGTGACAGCTGTAACACAAGCCATGTCCTGCTGCTTTTATCCAGACATGTGTTTCACGTTGCTGTGCCTCTCCCCCCACACATGAACAGCACGGCTGCAGCTGGACAAGCCCCCAGCCAAACCCATTAAGATTTTCTTTTGGCCAGGAAAATTTGGCATGTTTCTCTACCTCTTTCCCTCCCCTGCCCTTCTCCCTTCACTCCTCCCTCCTTTTTCTTTTTTTTAATTTTTTTGTTTTGCTAAACTTTGTTTTTTCACATGCTTTATTTAAGAAGCTATCTTAACTGCAACAACCAGCCTACAGAGACTCTTCATTAGCAGGGTGGAAACTTCCCTCCATCCCCTTGAGCCTTAGGGCCAGGCTGGAGGCCTGTGGGTCTGAGCTACATCTCCTCACTCAGGCAGTTCCAATTCCATGTTTGTACAACATGCAGGTCAGAAAGACCTGCCCTCCATTCCTCGTTAATGGAAATGGAGAGAAGTGGAAATACCTGATCCTTAACATTCCTCCCTACAGGCATGTGTAAGATTGAGAAGCCCTCTTTCTGTGAGAATTGGCTTTCTGCTCCTGTTTGTAAACAGTTCACTGCCCCTCCAGGCAGAGGCTGAGGGGTCCCAGCTCAGTGCTGGGAGCTGCAGCAGCTTCCAAACAGAGAAATCAGCTTCAGATGGCAGAAAATGGGGATTTATCTGGCCAGTCTCCATTACCAGCCCTTTTCCCATACCCAACAGCAAAACGGAGATGGGAGCACAGGTGGTGGGACACCTCTGTAAAACCAAAGCTTGGACACAATGGCCCATAATGTCTTTTTCAACCTAAATGATTCTAAGTTGTAAAATGATTTTAAGTTGTAAAATTTCGTGTATTTAGGTGATCCTTTTACTCTTCCTTCCCTTCTTGCTGCACTCAAACTTGACAGTCTGGTTACTGTAAACCATGAGCTGTGTATGTGCACGAACGTGCCTCTCAGAGCAGTGGGTTCTCTTGCTGTTTTGAACACTAAAGCAGCATCTGTGCCTGATACACTGGCTGAATTCTTTTTTTTTTTTTTTTAAATGATCTCATTAGTAACTGTGTAAAATCTTTCCGTTTATTTCTATTGGACACAGATGCTTAACTTGCACAGTGTGCTAGTTCCACGACCAGGGTTTGTTTTCTGAGTTCTCTCCTTCAGGATTTGGGGGCTAGAACTGGGCTGCAGCTGGGAGGAGCTCCGGGGAAAAGCTGTGGCTGGCACCCTTCGGGTTTCATCGGCGCCTGCCTGTGCTGCGAGCTCCTCGCTAAAGGCACGCACAGCCTCGGAGCCAGCTGCCCTGTCCACACCGCCTATTTCTGTGTCAGGTCCGCAGCTTATCGGGACACGGACGATAGGAGCGCAGGAAGCCGAGCAGCCGGCCTTTGTCACGGGCAGAGGAGTCGCGGAGCCCCGCTCGGGCTCGGAGCTCCTTTTGTTACGGGGCGGCTGCGGCGCCGCTCTCCGCAATCCCATTAAAAGCTTTTCTCCTGCCACCTTCGCTCCTCGGTGACCCTGGCACACAAATGGAGCCTCCCAAGCTCTGCTCCGTGGCTGACCGAGCAGGGGGAGCTCCCCAGGCTCCAGCCCCTCGCTGAGCAGCGTGGGGTGCCGCGCTTGACCGAACAGCAGCGATAGCTCAGCCTTACCCGACCGCGGCTTCTCCTCTTGTTTTTCTTCCCGTCTTCTCAAACTTTCACGTCATCTCTCCCCTCATCCTGGCTTGCTGCTCGCTCGGCTCCTCTCTCTGCTCCGCTGCTGACAGCCAGCTGTTGTCTCGGCCCTTTTTTTTTGTTGCTGGTTGTCCTGGAGATGCGAAGTTTCGTGTTACATGTGTGCCAAAGAGGGAGGGAGGGAGGGAGAGGAGCCACCGCAGGCTGAGCCAGAGCCGCTGCCAGCTCCCCGGGCCGCCCAAGGGCCGGCACTTGTTGCTGGCTTCCTCTGTGCATCTCCTCCGAGAGAGGAGTTTCTTCTTTACCTTTTAATGACGCCTTTTTCTGACGTGAGACTTGAATTCATTCCCTGCCTGCGATAGTTCGGGGCAATGTTAAAGCAAATAACTTTTATTTATACTGCCCAGTTTCCTTCTGGCTCCCTGGGGAAGGAGCTTTTCTCTTGGGTTCAGTGAAGGAGCAGAACAAGTACTCACAAGGACAATGCAGCCCTGTAAGAGAGACCTGCCACGGGCAGGGCAGCAGCCACAATGCTGGGACGGTGAATTTGATGCTGGGACAGTGAATTTGATGCTGGGAATGGTGAATTTGATGCTAGGAATGGTGAATTTGCTCTGTGCCCTTGGCCAAGTAATTTACTGTCTTGATGCTGAGCTTTTTGCTTCTTGTATTCTAGGGACAGCTGACTGTCACTGTCTTGTCTCACAGGGTGAAGCTCAGGTGATGCTGAAAGGACACAGTCCTTCAGAGAGGTGCAAAATTAGAAGTTCTCATCAACCTCATGACTTGCTCTTCTATTTGATAAAGCTCATTAAGTGGCTTTGGCTTGACAACTGCATAACTAATTTGCCCTCATATGATTTTTATATTTTTTAACCCTTTCATTTCATATTATTTAAACACTTGCTGAGTTTATTTCAGGGAGCATTTCTGATGAGGCTCTGTACCCTTTGGCTTACACAATGGAATGCTTTTTTCTGGTGTTTTTTGGAGATGCATATCTTCTTTTGTGATATGTGACTTTGCTTCTCCTCTGGCTGTCCATCTGCTTCTCCTAATTGCAGGAATAGGGCTCCTGTTTTATTTGGTGTATAAAGACAAGGACTACCAAAACAACACAGGTGCAAGCAGCTTTGTGGTCACTTTAGCACTTTCCTGAAATGTATTGCCACAGACAAAAATGTGTTAATAAACCTCATTATTTGCTCTTCATCCCATTCCTTAATTTCAGATGTGTGGGAGGGGATGTCTGAAATGAAATAATTTTGTTTAGACATTTTAGAGACCAATGGTCAGCTCAAACATACTCTTTTTGAAGGGTGAGGGGAGACAAATAATACAGTTGCATATTTAAAAGATGAAATAATATTAGGACATATATAATAGTACAAACTACCATTAATTTATGTAAATCATTTCCACCTCGTGGGCATTAGTCAGGTGTTGGTGTGACTGGGGAAGCTTTCCCCTCACATGTTAATGCATAATGAACTATGTTTCAGGAACTCTTGTGTTAAGCATTAGTCCAGTGATTAACCCCAGCATCCCTGTTAGTAACTTTGTTTTTTGCCTTTTGAACTTAATTATAGGATTGCAGTTTTAGTTTTGCAACTGAATTTCCGTTATGGCCCAACTCCTGAACACCGCTGGCTAAAGTGGGGCTGTGGCCCCAGTCTGGGTAATTCTTCAGGAAGAAAAAGGCAATTACAGAAGGCTGGGTGGAAAGGGCTTGGTTTTACAAGCCTGATGGGTTAGAAACTGGAACTCTAAATTCCAGTGAGCTCACAGCTGATCTCTGCTTCCACCAAAGCCCTCCCCTGGGCCATCTAAAGGACAAGAGGTGTGTGTGGCTGTCCCTCCCCAGCATAAGCCTGGTGAGTTGTGGGAGTGGGGAGAGGGCTTGTCCCTCACTGAATGCCTCACTGAATTAACTCTAATACACATCAGTGCGTGCAAGGGGAAGAGACACGGACTAATGAGAATGCCTGCCTGTTTTCTTTTGGGGAAACAAAAAGCTGACTTGCAGCTCGCTGACATTTCTATAGTCACGTTGCATTGGCAAGCCAGGCAGCACCAGTAGTTCTTTTGGAAAGGCAGGACAAGGGGATCGAATGTGTTGCCCCCATCCCGGTTCCCCCACCCTTCCCCTCCATGTGAAAGGAGCTCTTTGAGTGCAGGAGCAGAGTGAGTCAGTGTGGCTCTGCAGGGGGATATAAAGGCAGCTTTGTCGGAGCCCTCTCCAGGCTTTGGTGCCCTGCACGGTGCAGACACCCTGCTGCAGCCCCTTACCTGAGCACTGCCAGCCCCCTGGCACTTCAGTACACTCAGGTCACTACCAGGGGACAGGAACCTGTGACCTGCTGCTGTGCTGCCTTCCAGATCAGCCTCCCAGGCCATGGGAAGGAGCGAGCTCCAGCTCCTTGCAGGGTTTGTTTGAGATGCTTTGGTAACATGTAGTTCTGTTCCCCCCCAGACACACACAGACACAAATGAAGATGAAAACCGTGTTTGTTAGATCTCTGGCAAGTTCTGGCATGCCTTAAAGGGTATGGAATAAGAGTAAATGAGGTGCTCACTCTCTTACTTTTCCCTTCTGTGACCCACTTTTTGCAGATGAAGTTGGTAAGGCTGCTATGGCACACCTTGGTAGAGAAGAAAATTTTCCACCTTGTTCTTACTTGTAGTAAAATAATTTGCTTCTAAAATAACTTTTGTTCCCACTTGGCTGCAGGATTTGATCTCTAAATGCCTGATGAAGTGAATGTTTTCATATATTTATTATCAGCATTTTGACTAATGCACAACCAGCCACTTCTGCTGTGAAACTTTAGTTTTAAAAAGTTCCTCTAAATTCTCCTTTCTTAAAAAAAGGGGGGAAAGGAACTGCCTCATTCTTTGCCAAAATCAGTGTATTCCCTGGTTTAAGTTAGGGAGTGTTTTAGAAGAGAAATTACTTCCTGCCTGTATTGCTAGTGAGCATATTGTCACCAAGTTCTTTTCTATGTACCCCAAAACATTAATGCCTGCCAAAAATCTGAAAATTTCTGGAAGAATCTAATTATCTTCACATGGCTGGTTTGCTAATCCTGGTAAACTGGTTGTGCAATCCTGTGTGAGCAAATGGACTGGTTTTCATGCATGTAGGACTCTACCCAAACTTTGAAGCATGTGTCAGCCCACCAAGATCCAGGCTGTGTCATCTGAATGGTGCTCCCTTCACTCCCTTCACTCCCCTCACTCTGGACTCTATTTCTGGGACTTGCTTTAGATTCCTGTGTCTTCAGATATATATTTCTTCACTTACAAATCACAAATAATAAACCTAGAAATTCTTCAATGTTAGATATAGAAATACACTCTGAGGTGTAGTGACCAACTGGGCCTCTTTACCTACAGCCATCCTGATAGGACATGGAATATATTTAGCCAATGACACAGAATTAATAACTGTATATTTCATCAACTGATCCTTTTGCAGATCTCAAAGATCTGAGAGGGTTTAGCAGAAGAGATTAACACTGATTTTTTTACATATGGGGAAGTGGAGCAGAAAGACTTTAAGGTGACAATAACAGAGGCTGAATTCTGCTCCAGGTATTAAGACCTGTGATTCCTGCTGGAATAGACATTCTCTGTGAAAAAAACAAGAATCAAATCTTTATCTAAAGACACCCTACATTTGAAGGGTGGAGTTTTTGTGGATAGAAGTGATGACCAGATGATTTTGCCTTGTGTTTCCAAGCTGTCGCCACGCTGCCATAGCGAAGTACTTCGGCGACATCACGCCACCTTGCAACAAGTGCTGTGACTTCTGCAAGAACCCAGGGGCAGTGAAAAGACAACTAGAGGCACTGGAATGCTGCAGCAACAGCTGGAGCAAAACCTGCATCGGGCCCACAAGATCCTCCTGGGATAGCTACGACCCAGAGCTGTATGAGGGCGGGAGGAGAGGCTGCAGAGGCTTCAGCAGGTTTGTACCAGAGAGGTTATACTCATCTCATAGGAGCCATCAGAGAAAAGAGCATCCCCCAGCTGCAGGCCCAGACACTCCTATTTTCAGCACATGTTTCTGTGTGGATGGTATTTTCCTGCAACTTTCTGGCAGCAGCAGCTGGAATTTCATTTTCCACACACTTTGGCAGCCTCGTTCACATTCGTGTCCCAGAGAACCAAAAGCTGTTTTGACAGAGCTAAGAATTGCCCTGCACAATGTAATTGGCTCAAGAAACTAGCCTGAAATTTTTGAAAGCAGCAAGTGGGCTTGGCCTGTTCATAGTCACAAGGATCTAAAATGTTTAAAATTGACACCAAGATGACATGGTCCATAGTTCATTCCTGATTTAAGACAACTGTCTTGGGGACCAGCAGGCCAGGGGCCACTGATGTGACTTAGTCACCACAGAGGATGTTATGAAGTGCCAGTGTCAGATTCTTCTGCAGATTGCTGCATTACCCTGTCATGCTGACAGCAAAAGGAAGATGTGCAGTGGGAAATATGAATTCTTTAAAATGCTTGGCAGTATGGAAGTGACAACTTCTCTTTCCCCTTGTTCCCTGGCAGAGTTGCAGTGATTGTGCGGCTGTGTCAGGATGAAGTTGCTCTGCTGGCACTGCCCATGAAGCTGTGCCAGGATACACAGAGCTGTAGGCTGGCCAGGCACTCTGCTTTACCTTAAAAAGCTTGAGATTGATACCTTTGTTCTTTGGCCAAGTCCAGCTGAGTCAGAGGAAACCAGGACTTGTGACTTAAGCCTGTATTTGGTCTCAGGACCTGAGAAACCTCAGCCAATGCTGTTGTACAGAACAGTGTTTGCCATTTGGTCTATTGAACCTTTCCATGATCTGATTGTAGTTTTGCCTTGGAAGTTGTAATATTCAGCAGCCCTAAAGCTCAGATTTGTGATACCTCTAAGTTTGGCAGCTGTGGGAGGCTACATCTGGTGAGGATCAGCTGCTGCATTTCAGTGTATTAGAGATGGGGATTTCATTTATTGCAGCAGCCTGTGAACAAGTGGGGCTGAGGAATGGATGTTGTGCCCTTTCTGCCATCTCTGCTCCCAGGGCAGGAGGGACTGACAGATGGGGTACATGACAAGAGGCAGTGACTCCTGAACCCCCGGGAGGATCTGGCAGAGATTCTGAAATGGAGTCCTCCATTCTCAGGACACTAGTTACGTGCTCTTAGTTCATGCTACTGCCTGCTAGTTTATGGGATTAACAAATGCTGTGAATTTTTGGAGTTCACTCACTGCTGTCCTGCTTGGGGAATGGTGGAGAAACTCAAAGTGAAGACATTCAGAAAGGATGTGGGATGCATTGCTGGGGTGGCTTCCCAAACTTGTCCCCCAGTTAATGCTGCAGCTGCAGAAATACTTGTTCCTCTTGCTTTCCTGCCTTATCCAGGTATGATGAAGAGGGCAGTGGGAATTGGGATGAAGACAATGAGGAGCGTCGGAAACGGGAGTGGGACAACTTTTACAAGAAACAGATGAGTCTGCGCAAAGTAAGTTGGGCTCAGTTTTTAAGGGATGCCCAGAGAACCCTCTTGCTGTGAGCTTGTCTGACAGCCATAAAGGCTTCCTGGCACTGATGACAGTGAATTATTTCACCTTGGTGTTGCTTGCTGTCTTTCACTTCTTGTACTTCTGCTTTTGCTGTGTTCTCCATATTCCAGGCCAGTCCCATAATAGGAAGAAATGCAGCTTATTCATGTGCTGGCTTCTCTGCAGTGCTAAGCAAGAAGAGCCTGTTGGTTTTAATGCCCATGGCAGTAGTAAAAACAGATTTTCCCATTCAACCTCTCCTAAATATTCCTATAGCAGAGGTGAACTTTTGGCTTTGTTTCTTATTCTTTGTCTTCTTGGCCCTGTTTTGGCACTTTTTCAATGCCTTTATAACTTTAGCTTTATTTTTCCCTGGAGCAGGGATATAAAACATGTCTTTTGTGCTTCTAGATCTGCATGTGTGTAGTAGGAATGGAAATGTTTGACTGATCTTTGTTTTCTTCCAGGGCAAAGAACCAGAAAAGGAAGATTTTGTTCCTCCAAGTAAATATCTTCTTTGATTTATAATTGGTTTTCTTTGGGAGAAGAAAGTCTTGTATTTTGCAGCTGTATGCAATTTGTACAGCATCACCACTGGAGGTATCGGTCCCTAGGCACAGAGGTCAAGCTTTTGGCTGTGAAAACTTGGCTGGAGGAGATGGAGCACAGCTTAGCTTTGGTTAGGGTGAAGATATGGAACGTATCTTTCTGAGCAACATTTCCAAATAAGCAAGAGAGAAGGAAAACTCTGTCTAACCTGACTACATAGTGTTGGCTATTTCTGCAGTGGTTATGCAGCAATAACAACAACAAAAACAATAAATATTAGTATTACTATTACTATCAATAATCATAATAATCATAATAATCATCATAATAATAATAATGCTATAAGGAAACTGCTGAAAAGCTTTGCTGTTTGTAACTGTGCTGCTTGGGGCCCTGTCTGGCACTGTTGCAAAAGAACACTTGATAGGTCAGGTAACTCTGTGCCTGATTTTTTTGGTTGATATTGTGGGGAACAGAAAAGATATTCCTAAGAGCCATAAAGAAAGGTTTTCTGAGGTGGGAAGATTCTGGAAAGCTGTTAGTCCTAAACTCCAAAGTAGATGGTCTTTATCAGAGGAAACATTCTCACTTTGGTTTCTGCCTACTCTTTTGGAGTGTGTAGCTTCTCCAGGCAGAAAGGGTGACCACAGTGTTCCTTGGGGCAACAGTGCAGGGAGGAGAAAGCCAGGCAGTCCTGGACCTGCACCTCCCCTTGACAGCTGAGATGTTCTCCATCAGCCTAGCCCTGCCACGGCTCCTTTCCCAAATTCCTCTCCTGTGGCAGGTGCAGACTGTCCCCTGAAGGATGCTGCCAGCAGGAGGATCTCCAAGCTCACTGTGAAGGTAAGTGATGATGCAAAGAGAACAAGGCTTCTGCCTGGCCTGTCCTTCCTTACAGTGCAAGGAGCACTGTAGAGCCTGTCTGAGTATCCCGTGTTTCCTAGGGCCGGGAACACTGCTTGAAGATGCTGGAAGAAGCTTTGAGCAACAACCAAAAGACTCAAGCAACAGAAGGAAAATGGTATGGGATGATGAAAAAGGGGTGCATATTGAGTCCCTTAACACAGGGCCTGCTCTTCCCTGAGCACAATTATCATTCTCAGGGAATGCTTTTTAAGTTATTTTGTCCAAGGATGTGGTTTCACTTAACAGCATCTTTCTGGCAGTGATATTGAAGATCAGACCTGAGGATTCCTGTGGCTGATTGCTGTTACCAGCTTGGTTCCAGGAGTGGCAGTTCTTCCCTATCCCACAAGATGGGGATAGTGTACTTCTCAAACAGAGCAGTGGGCAAGAATCTTGATTTAAAACTGTTTTCATCACCTTTTCCACTCTCCATCAACTCACCACTACATCCCTTAGGATTTGACTGGAAGTTATCACTTATTCTTGCACCAGAGGGAGTGGATTTTGTACTTTCTGGGAGATACTCAAGCATTAGTGTTCCCTTTGCAGATGTGGAAGTGTGTCTTGCCAGGAATCACCCCAGCCTGTGTTTCAGGTCAGACCCTGGTGCCTGTGCAGTGGAAATGGAATATGAAGCTTTCCGGACCAGCAAAATGGCAAATTCCTACAAGGCAGCTGTGCTGAAGAAGGTAGGGACAAACATCTTCATCTGCTGCTCCCTGGCACGTGGGAGCTGCAGGGCAAATAGGGCAGAGTTTGTGTGGGAAAGGTGAAGGACAAGCTCTGTTTTGCCTTGGGTATCTTACAAATCTTTCTTCTTGATTTTGTTTGCAGGAGGGCCCAGAATCACCTCGGGTTCACATCTTTGTTGTATTTACAGGCTCTGAAAACCTACATAGCAGTGCAAGCTTATCCAGATATGTTCTAGCTATACAGGGATTTGGGAATTCCTCAGGCTACTGCTGACACTAGAGAAGCCTTGGTTTAGGTTATCTGGTTGCCATTATTCTCTCTGAAGATGTTTCTATTCTTGAGACAGGTGTCTCTCCAGGACAGATACTTGTTTTGTTACTATGGCTTTTAGTATCTACAAAGGCAGAAATACATAAAGATTTCTGGCCATTAGAAAATATTTCTGTTCTCTTTTCAGGTGGCAGAAATCAATAAAGCCTCCAAACAAGGGGAGTTGTTCTCAATCTTTGGGTCTGGAACGAGTGGTAACAGCAATTTGGAAACAAAATCTGTGTCTCTAGCAGAAGAAGACTTTGTCCCTGCATCCCAGGTTCCCTCAGTGAGTACTGGTGGGATAGACAGGAGGGAATGGTGTGTTTTGTCTGTCTGCATTTTTATAAATTTATTTTGTGTCCTTTCTGTGGCTACAACTGCATATTTCTATTGTAATTGCTTTTTCCTGTCTGTCACGTTGTTATTAGTGAATATAATCTGTGTGCAGGCCACAGTTTAAATAAGTTCTTTCTCATCTTGCTCTGTCCAAGGATGCTGCCTTGTTTTCCTATTGCTGGCCTAGGATTTCCACCTAATCCACTTCCCTCATGTCTCTGTTGATGGATGCAATGATCAGTCAGATTTAGAGCCTTCCCCAGCTTACAGCTTCCCACACTGGTGTATTGTATGCAGAAATTTAGCTGCTTTCATAGTGCTGCACACAGGGATCTCACATCCAAAATTTCTTCTTGTTCTTGTCTCTCCAGTTCAAGCCCAAGCGTGTGGGAGCAGGATTCCCAAAGAAATCCAGCTTGTTCCAGACAGCTTCAGAACTGCTGAAGATCCAGGAGGAGAGTGATGCAAAGCCTGTCAAAAAAGACTGTCCAAGTGGGCAAGACAACAGCAGCTACAGTCTGGAGCTGGACACCAGAAACCCTGTTCTCCAGAGGGAAGAAGCTGCAACCAAAGCAGTGGATGGGAGTGCAGGGGTAGAACTACACCCGGAAAAGAAGGGGCAGCAACCCAGTCCAGACACAAAAACTGCCCTTGGGGATAGTCCTGCTAAGAAGTTCAAACTCAGCAAGAAGCAACAAATGCTTGCAGAAGCAGCTAAAAAGGAATCACAGGATATTTCCAAATTCTTCTCCCTCCCCAAAGGTGCCTCTAAAGCCCAAAGCTGCAGTGTAGCAAAGGGAGAGGGCTCTTCTGCAAGCACACTACCTCAGGTTTCTTCTCAAAGCATGTGTCAAGGGAAACCAACACCTCAGGAGAACAAAGGCTCTGGAGATCTGACTGGGCAGTTCCAGACAGAGAATAAAGAACTGAGAGAAACAGAAGTAACACTGACTGAGAGAGGGGAGAATTTTAAGACCCAGCAGGCTGCTGAATCTGAATTTCTTGAGGAAGAAATGGATGTGAAGACCAGGTAAAATCTCTACTTCTCTGCTCCCTGTGTTGTCCAGAGCCCCAGCAGCCTTGTCCTGGGAACCTGTATGAGGTCTCTGGGTGAGTGAGGGAGACTCTTGCTTTACCATGCAGTCTCATGGCCACTGACAGTGAATGCAGAAATATTTTCACTGTGGAATGATTGCAATTGGCCTTCTCTCCACTCTTCCCACTAGTGTTACTGAAAATGTTGCAGACACTGAGCTACCTCTTGTTGGGGAAGGTGACAGTGGGAAGCGGCTGGGATCAGATGAGGTAAGACTTCAATGAATGCTGATTTCCTCTATTTCTTCTGCTCTTCCTGTGCCAAATTTCTCTCTGGAAGTGACACTCCTGCTCTGGCAGTGTCATTTATCTGGGGAGGGCCCAGCTGTAGTTGCAGCAGAAAGGAGAACCCCAGTTCTGTTGAATTTCTGGTGTTTCTGGGCTGTGCCAGCACCTTGGGCTTCAGTGGGGAGCTTCTCCTCCACTGCTTTGTTTCCCTCCTCTGTTCAACTCATGTGGCTGTGCCCTTGCTGGTGACTTGCCTGGAATGAGTAGTCTCCACCCCCTGAGATCTGTCACTAACTATAATTAGGGAGCTGCTTTCTCAAGGCAAGGGCACAAGCACAGGCCAGAGACAAACAGGACCATTGGGAAGTGATCCCTGCTCACAGCCTGCCTTGCCATTCCGTCTCTGCACCACTGCAGTTTCCTTTCTCTTTCAAACTGAGCAGGAGTGTGGCTCTCCTGATGTGGCTGATTTTTCCTGAGGGATGTATTCTCAACAGACATCCTGAGAAATCTTTAACAGTCACTTTTCCTCTGTAGGACAGGCTCTAGCAATTAGCTGCCCTAATAGAAGCACAGGGTAGTTCTAAATGTGATATTCTTTAAGTTTGTTTTTTTTTCCAAAGTCCCTTTGTGTGGGAAATAGTGTCTGCACAGCAGGTTAAAAGGAGTTATAGAGATTCCCACTTGGTATTCACTGGAGGGAGAGGTTGCAGGATGCTACAAAGATTTGTGTTCTTGGAAAGTGGTGGCTGCTTGGAAGGGCAATGCTGCCACAGGAGTTGTTAGCTTTGGTTTCCTTCTGTCCCCTCTCCAGGATATGGAAAGTCCTGCAAAAAAACGGCTCCGGACAGCTGCAAAATCTTCAATTCTGACCCAGCCAGAGGGCAAAAGTGCTGGTCCAACAAAGAAGAAGGTGACCTTTGACTCAAATTTAGCACAGTGTGATGAAGAAGGAAGCAGCAAGGCCATACAGCCAGTGACCAAAGGCATGTCCCTCAAAGAGACTGCAGACATCGTTGTCAAGTATTTGACCCCATTCTACAAGGGGGGAAAATTTGCTTCCAAGGTAGGATATAGCTCAAGGCCCTCTTTAGCAGAAGGAGAATTCATCTCTCTAGGGATCTGGAGCTCTGAGAAAGGGGAGGTGATCTGGATCCCACCTTTTATTTCCAAGTTATGTTTTAGTGACCCCAGGTGCAGCAATTCCCCTCTCCCACAAAAGGGGAGTGTTGGTGTGTGTTGGTTCCAGACTTCCTTGTGACTGTTCATATTTTCACATTAAACCCTGGCACATTTTTAACTCTCACCTGTGGAGCAGCAACAGCTCAGGTTCAGTGCTGGTGTAGTTTCCTTGGTGTGCCCTGCAAGGCAGGATTTGTGTGCCTGGGCTTCTCCAGCACTGCAGGGCCAGCTGTGTGTATTCAGTCTAGGGGTGGCTTGTGCTACAGCCAGTCTGAGCTAAGGGCAAAACATGGAAACAAACATGGAAATAGATTGGTGAGGTAACTGGTGTCTGCTTTCTGCTCTTTGTCTTCCCCAATGCTGCAGGATCTCTTCAAGGGCTTTGCCAGGCACCTGTCTCACTTACTGACCCAGGAGCAGAGTCCTGCCCACAAGACAGGTGGGTCTGGGGTTATTTCAATGCCAGATGGGTTTATGGCTTTAGAGGGGGCAAATATCTTAAATATAAACTCAAAAGATGGTGTTTCCTTTCTTGTAGTGAAAGAGGAAGCACAGAGACTCATCAAGGAGTTTTTCAAAACAAGGCTCAGGTGTGAGAGTGAGGCAGACTGGGAGGAGCTGCAGAGCTGGGAGAGCTGATCCCTGCTGCTTGTTGGCTCTCCCTTTCCTGCAGCAGCACTACCAGGGGATGTGGAAGAACTCAGCCATGGAGGATTTTATAAGACTGCAGAAATGAGATTTATTTTTCTTTTCTCCACTGCATTTTTGTTTACCTCTGTCCTTAGTGACACATAAGGAACCAGATTTTGTGAACTCATGGTGAGTTTCCCCAATAAATGGGGTGCTGAAACCCTCAAGGACCAAGAGGTGTGAAGTTGTACCTGCTGTGTTTGTTAGGGGCTGCTGCCTTGGATGTTCTGCACTGTCTCCAACCTCTGCTACCTGCAGCAGTCTGGGCAGGGCTCAGACTTTCCCCTTGGGATTCTGCTTTGGGATGGCACCTTGCTTTCTAAATGGCTCCTCCCCTTGCTCCCCTCCCTTATTTCAGTGTCACCAATAGAAGCCTTATGCTACAAGTTTTCATGCTTTGCTCAGGGCTGCCAGTGACAAACTCAATGTTTGAGTTCCTGGATGGAATATTTTCACTTGAATGGCAGAGAAAGAGCATTTTGTAATTACCATGGAGGTGGTTCTTGCTTTCTAGAGGAGGAGAAACTCAGATTCTTTTTCTTTTAATATGAACTTCTTTAAGTTTGTCCAGTTCTGTCTGCCCTTTAATTTAAGTGGTGATACTCTTTCAGTATTAACCTCTGCAACACTTCCAGCCTTTGCTTGTAATCCCTAAAGCCATATTTGCTCCCTGTGCCTCACCAAAAGCCTGCAGGACAGGGGGCAGTGCTGCTGTTAGAGCTGGGTAAGGTTCTGCTGTGACCCTCAAACTGACACTGTGGTACCTCTGCTGCTATGTTTATATGGAGCCTGAACCTGATTCTCTGGCACAAGTCCTTCCTTCTGGATTTTTGCTGGGTTCTCCCTCTATTCCATAGCCACAGGGGCTGGTGGCCTCAGGCTCTAGTGCTTCCAGAGAAAGGTGCAGCCTCAGAGGCTGCCCAGAGGTTCAGATCACTGTATTCCACAGATGTATTTTTTTTAAAATATTCTGAAGGGTATATGCAGAACTGACAATAAAGCAATGTTACAACTGCTGTGGATTGTTCCTGGAAGCTTTTTCTTATCATTCAGTCCCACAGACTGGGCAGAGGTACATTAAGCAGCTCTCAAAGGGCAGCACCTGCCAGCAAAAGTCTAACTGTGCATCAGGGCTTGTACTGAGCACCCTCAGATCTATTCCCCTTCCCTGCTGACAGTGACATTTTCCTCAAGCTTTGCCCATTACCTGCAGTAAAGTTTTCCCTGGTTAGACATAAGACCTATCATATCATGCCTTCAGAACATCTCTGTGATTATTTTATTGCAATTTCCTAAAGGGCAGTTATGCCTCAGGTCATTAGAAGAGCTGTAGCAATAAAAATAAATTAAATATTTTTATACAACCCAGAACACTTCAGTATAGTACAAGTTCTGTTTGAAGATGCTTCCTCCATGGGCATGGAGCCACCACTGAAGTCTGACAGCTGCATGGCCATGACTGACTTCTTTATAGTGGAGGGAAGCATATGCATACAATTATGTCAGTGAGAAATTAATTAACAATAAACTTCCTTACCATTGCAGCTCAATCTGTGCCCCAGTGTATGTGCTAATTGTATGATTAACACTGATCTGCTTTTCAATTAGGATGCTTTCTACAAACTCCTGCTTCATGAATCCTGCTACAGGACCTCTGCATTCAGAGACAAATCTGGCTCCTGGAAAATACCAGCAGCCTGTGGAGGGATTGCACAGTCTCAGCTGGGATACACAAATCTCCAGCAAGCACCAGGCTTTGCTCATGATAATTAATTCAAAACAGAAAGGAGGAGTTGCATGGTGTACACAACTTGAAGGCAAGTGCTTACTTTGGGGTCAGCTGTTCTTTGCTGGAACAGGCTGTGTGTGGAGAGGCCCTTGGGGTTTGTTTGGCCACAACATGAACTGTTCCAAGGAAGTGCCTGGGGACTGAATGGCAGATCAGGAGGGTTATGGTCATCCATCAACAAACACTGTGCTGGCATTCTTAGAAAGCAGCTGGCTGAGCTCATGGGTGTCTTCTGGGATCTCCCAAGGATGTGGGTCAGGAAGCACTGATCAAGTTCAGAGCAAGGGAAATAGTGTTGTTTTCCTTTGTTTTCTCCTCCTTTTAGGCTCTAGGAATGCAACTCTGTTTTATCCAGGATGACCACAATTGTGTGGTACAGTTCTTTGGCCTGCCAAAACACAAACCAGCATCAATCACTCTTTGCCCCAGAAAGACCTGCTTCCCCTAATTAAATATCCCCAGAGATCACTTCCCATAATCTGCCATGTGCTGGGACAAAGCTGCACTTTGAAGCCTGGAAATGCAGTGTCCCCTTCTTCCTTTGGGACAGGAGAGAGGAGGAGCAGCACCATCCCTTAGCAGAGGCTCAGCTGGGCAGGGGAGGGCAGTTTGGGAGGTGGCAGGAGGAAGCTGCAGGTCCAGGCTGATCTCACCTGTGACAGTTCCACCCACATGGCCCTGGGGCTGCTAGGGGAGCCATAGCTGAGCTCCAGGCCGGGAAGGCCCCCATCAGAGATGGGCCTCAGGGTGCGCATCTTCTGCAGCTCCTTCAGAGGGATGACCTGGGACACCACCTGCGAAAGGGAAAAGCCACCAGCCACTCTCAGGAGCAGTGCCTACACATGAAACCATCTGATTCTCACCACAAGTCACCTCAAGAACCTGTTGAAAGCTGAGGGAAGGTCTGGGGCACAGGGTGGTGTGTGCTGCCCAGCACAGCCCTGGAACTACCACAGGACTGGGACAAACAGGAACATGTTGTGCATTTAGTTTTACTGTGGCTTGTGCTTGTTAACATGAACTTACAAAAGAGCCCACAGCAGTAATGCCTGTTCTGCACTCTCTTGCTTGGGGCCAGTGCTGTTGTCAGAGTGGCTGTGATGCAGGGAAGTCCAGCCTCTTTCATGCACAAGTTCTGAAGTCACAGTTATTATCTGACAGACATCAGGGGGAATTGTCTGACATACCTGGGTGGTGCCATCCACCAAAATGATCTCCTCCTTGTTCACACCAAAGAAACAGGGCACAGGGACCATGTTATCACTGATTCTCTCCACTATGAAGATGGTGTAGCCAAAGAAAGGCAATTTCATCACGTGCTCTGGAAGACAGCAAAAAGTGGCCTCAGAGCAGCAGCTTTCAGCCAGCAATTTACTGCACATGCCTGGGGTGGTCAAAGCTGTCAGTGTTCCCAAGATTTCCTACATTAAAAAGTAATAGTGACTACTTCTGTCTCCCTCCCTGGCTTCTGAGACTCAATTCTCAGCAGCTTGAGTGGATGTCCTGTCCTTTTCTGACCTGAAAACTATCAATTAAAACACAGCTTGTACAAAGCTCTGAAAACCTGAAAACTGCAAGCTCCTATAAGAGATTGTAGGAGTTGGAACTTCTACCATGATCACCATGCTTGGGAACAAGATCTAATCCATAGTGAGGAGCTGTCAGGGAATTCCATTCTCATGGCTCATTCCAGGCTCCAAGAATCATCAATAACCTCATGAATTGCCCCAAAAGTGATTTCAGAGCAGCTTCCAGAAACTGAAAACAGCTCATGAGGTGAGCATCATGAGGATGTCTCCTCACCTATGAACTGGATTTTTGCATCCAGTGGCTGGAGGGGCTGCCTTGTTCTCAGCAGTGTGGCCACGTGGTTGTGCAGAGCCTTGAGGCTGATGGAGGGCTGCAGGGTCTTTGGAATGTATTCCTTCAGTTCTTCCCTGTGCCAAAAAACAGATTCTAATTCAACCTCCTGCCCAGCTAAAATCAAACATCAGCCAGGGGATCAGGAGGAAGGAGGGGATGGGGCAACAATTTTCCATTGTAAATCTGGGAGCAGGGGTGAAGGGGAAGAGCACAACAGGTGATGCCTGCATTGGTTAAGGTGGAAGGAACCATCAGAGACAGTGAGACCACCCTTGCTCACAGAGAATTCAGCTGTGCACCACTGACCCATGCATGGAGAGAAATCCCTCCTTTCTGGAGTCAGCCAGAGCTTTTCAGTGACCAGCAGGGTTATGTCATTTCCCTGCTGCTGGAGCTTTAAGGGGATCTGATGGAGGCTTTGCCTCAACTCCAAGTCAAAGTGCATAAGGAAAGGAAGGAGTGGCCAAGTACAGCTTGGAACTGCAGGAATGAAGGTTTCCAGTATCCAGGGACACTTTTGTTCCCATTGGGCATCTCACTACGGATTTCAGGTGTCCAGGGCTGAAACCTCTGACACTTGTGAGAGAGAACAGAGGATTCACCCAAACCAGGAGCTCATGCCTTTCCTTCTTGGTGTTACAAATCCATGTTAATCAAATGAAATGACTGTGGCACCCTCATGACCCTCTCTCTTCTCCAGAACTGGACATTTCTTAATTATTCAGAGAGGACTCCCAGGTAGCTGCCCCTAATCCCTGTGGTGCCTATGGCCACCTCAGAGAGATCCCCTCTACCACAGACATACCTGGAGGGAGCAGAGTTCTGCTGCTCCATTTTGACCCAGTGCTGGAGCATTGCCAAAAGGCCCACCTGCATCTCCATTTCTTTACTCTGGCTCAGCAGGATCCTCCCATTCAGGTAATCCCACAGCACCTGAGGGACAGCACAGCAAAGAGGCCTTTGTTAAACCTGCCAGAGGGTACAGGCAAGTCTGGGCAGTGCCAGGCTGCACAGACCCACATCCTGCCTTGCTGATAATGCAAAACAAAGGTTCTCAGCTCAGGAAGAGCCTGGGGAGCTGCACAGTGTGTGGAACAGCACTGCTCCAGGCTACGGCCACAGGCACAGAGCCTTCCTGGCATCCATAGCTTCAGTGTTTGGTCACTCCCACAAACAGCACACAAAGCCTATCAGCCAGAGCCCTCCTGCTTTTTCAGCCCCCTTGGGACATTCCTGTTAGTTGTGACACCACATCTGTCCCTGCTAGGGAGGGTCCTGCTCTGGCTTACCTGTCCATAATGGACATCTGTGTAAGTCTGGCTGTCAAAGTGCAGAGGTGTCCTCCAGATGAGCCTGCGCAAGGTGACAGTGACCAGCTTGTCCTCCAGCAGGTAATCATGCAGATACTCCTCCAATTTTATTGGCCTCACCATTTTACCTACATGACACAGAAAGAGGATCATCCATGCCCCTTGGTGGAGAGGCTGGGACAGGAGCCTTCCTGCACACCTCAGTTCCACCCTGCCCTGAGACTCCAACCGTCAGCCATTCCAAAGGGACACACCTCATTCAGGAACAGGCAACACAGCCCCTGAGAAGGATCAATCCTTAACCCTAATACAGAGGGAAACTGCTTAAGAGGACCCTCCCAGGAGCCAGCAAGGGTAGAGGGACTATTCCAAGCAGGAGCAGTGGTGCTCCCTGTTGCAGAGGCTGCTGGAAGAGAGAAGTTCCATGCTGGTCTCTACTTGCCAAGATCTTTGTCGTCACTCCTGATAGCAAAGAGAACAAAGTCCTGTATCTCTTGCTGTTCACCTATTCCCATCTGCTCACAGATCTCCTGCAAGAGCTCCTTGGCCACCTGAAGCAAGGAAAGAAGGAAATGAATACCATGACAAGCCCAAGAGCAGGTAGACACATTATTCCTTGTCAGATAAGGGATCTCTCTGGTGTGGCTCAGAGTCCAGAGCAATGGAGGAATTCACAGCTGGAAACTCACAGTGAATGTCCTGATCCTGGTGAGGTACTCCATGCCTCCAGGCATCAGCACCACCAGCCGGCGGGCACCGTGTCCCTTCTGCAAAGGACAATGCTCAGGCAGCAAGACATCCCAGCAGGGTCCCATCAGCCCCACACCTGCTTCTCCCTCTCCTTCCTCATCCCTGCCTTCCACTGCCTGTCCACAGCTCCTGCCTCTTCCCTTGCCCACTCCATGGCACTGCACTTCCCAAGCTCCTTCCACCCACATGCTCCATTTCCTTTCCTGGAACTGCCCCTGTCACACTGCACGTGGCACCTCCAACAAAACCTCTTCCCTCTCCCCCTTCCCAGCACCCACCCCACTCCCCAGCCCCTCCATACCAGCAGAGCCTCCATCTCCACAGGGAAAGGGAGGTGCCGACGGCCCCCGTACAGGAAGTTTTTGCGCAGGTTGCTCTGGCAGATCTTGGCTATATCTGCAGGAAAAGGAAAAAGCTCCATGTGCTGAGCCAAACAGAGCTAAACATCGTGCCCTGTGGTGTTGGGTCATCGTGGATGGGTTGACTTTAACCCCTGGTCACTGCTAGGGGAGCAAAGAGACTTGATCTCACCTCCCACCCTGCACATCCAAACCATGACAGTGTCCAGGACAGAGGAATGACAGGATGGGGGGATTAGATCTGGAATATTTACTTTACAGGGCACAGACAGTCTTACCGTGGTGGGTGCTGGATGGATCACTGCTGGCCAGCTGCAGGAACTTGGTGGCATAGGGCATCAGGATTTTGGAAGGCAGGAAGTACCCAGTGAGCAGGTTTAGGAGCAACCAGCCCCGCAGCTCGCTCTCCCTGTGGATCAGAAAGGACTGTGGGCACCTTGGGATGAGACAATCCCCGCTCTGAGCAGCTCAAAGTGAGCTTGTGCCCTTCTGAACACCTCTGGCAGTTGGCAGAAAAGGAAGTGTCAGGCCTTGGTCAGAGGTTTCTTGTGCTGAGCAAGAGATTGATTCAGTTATTCCAACAGCAAGCAAAGAAAGGGAACAATCAAGGCCACTCCAATTCCACAGCTGCCACCTCACAGGACAGCGTGGGGCCAAGACAGTCCTTGCCTGGTGTTTACCAATTCCCCAAGGCTGGGAGGAAGAAATCAGGGCTCTGAGAAGCACCATAACCAGGAGCCACCAGGAATGTTTACTGGTGCCCAGATAGATCAGCAGCCACAAATATAAGGAAAAATATCCACTAAAGTGAAAATGCAAGACCCAGTGACTGACAAAATGTCCTGAGTGCTCAGCATGAGCTTTAGCACTTGCACAGCTGGGGACAAGCCATCATGAGGGGACACCCTCTCCCCTGGCCCTGGTGTCCCTGCAGCAGATGGTTGCTCTCCAGCTGTGCACACACAGGAGCTGGCAGTGCTGGTACTCACTGCTGAGGGTTGTGGGTGACCTGTTTGATGACCTGGCAGTAGATCTCATCGTGTAAATTCTCCTTTTCCTTGCACAGCTGCATCCAGAGAGGAGAAAACAGCATCAGAGAGGGGATGAGAGCATCAGAGATGTCCCCAGGTCATCTCTGTGTCCTTCCTCTCCCAGCTTCAGAGCTCTGACAGTTTGGCTTAAAGTTTGGGCTTTGCAGCCTCTGGTCCCTAGTGCTACTTAGGCTCAAAGAAGGAGAGAGGAGAGCAAGCTGTACTCTCATCCAGACAGTGATATCCAGGGAAACTATTTACATACAACCCCTCCCCACAGTCTGTTTCAGCTCCCTTCCTCATGAAGGAGGTGCCATTATGGCTCTCCCTGCTCTTTTCCTTCCCAGCAAGGTCTTGGCCCTCCATTCCCATTGGTGCTTCTGCACTTTTCCCAGGGGAAGCTCACAAACCTGAAGGATTTCATAGATGCATTGGACCTCAGCCTGGTGCTTGTGTTTTGGCTGATCTCCCATGAACCGCATCAGCGCTGCAAGGCAAAGCCTGGCCTTTAGTCTGAGCAGGGATGGTTCTGCCATGGGGCTGGCAGTGGGCAAGGAAATGTCCTGGAAACTTCTCTGCTGTTACAGGGCTTACACTGGACATGTGGCATCAGCCCAAAGCCCAGGCAGTGTTCAAGGTACTTTGTTCAAAGCACCTTGTACTCAAGGCAAAGTCCCTTTTGCTGGAAGCTTTCAGCAAGCACACAGGGGGTTATGAACTGCAGGGATGCCTTAGAAGGGGCCCTCCTCACCCAGTTTCCACTCCCACTGAGCCCCACAGTGTCTGTGTGTGCCCACCCTGACCACCCCACTGCCTCCCTCTGCAGTGCTGTGTCCCAGGGAGATCCTTACTCTGGAAGTTCTTTGTAGCCAGCTCGTTCAGCTCACTGTCAGAGTACTGGAGCAAAGATGCCTGGATTGGGACCTGTAGGGCCAGAACACAGGGATAAAGCAGGGCTGTGGGTCACACGGGGCTGTGGATCACACAGAGCCATGCTCTGCAGGGCTGTGGATCACACAGAGCTGTGGATCACACAGGGTTGTGCTCTGCAGGGCTGTGGGTCACATGGGGCTATGGGTGACATGGGGTTGTGCATCACACGGGGCTGTGGGTCACACAGAGCCATGCTCTGCAGGGCTGTAGGTCACACAGGGCTGTGGATCACACAGGGTTGTGCTCTGTAGGGCTATGGGTCACACGGGGCTGTGGGTGACACGGGGCTGTGGGTGACACGGGGCTGTGGGTGACACGGGGCTGTGCTCTGCAGGGCTGTGGGTGACACGGGGCTGTGCTCTGCAGGGCTATGGGTGACACGGGGCTGTGCTCTGCAGGGCTGTGGGTGACACAGGGCTATGGGTGACACGGGGCTGTGCTCTGCAGGCTTCACCACCCAGGATCCCACAGGCAGCACCAAAGAGTAGGGGACACCAATACTCATCCAGAGACCACAGGCAAGGATCTGCTCTTTGTTCATGTGGGGACAGAGCCAGAGGCAGTGCTGGAGCTGGGATTCTGGCTGTGGCCAGGGCGAGAGGCTGAGCTCACCTTGGTGTGCCGCACCAGGTCAGCAACACTCTTCTCAGCAGATGTCCCCTTCAGGCCCTGCCTAGACAGAGGAGAGGGAACATGCAGTCCAAGAAATACCCCCAGAAATGGCCTGGTCAGGCTATCCAGGTCCTGTTTGGGAAGGAGCACAGCCTACTCACAGGGACTGGGCCTCTCGGAAGTAGGCGATGGCGAAGTCAGTCATGGTGTAATGGTCACCAGCAGGGACTAAGATGCTGCTGGTGCCTTCTGGTGTCAGGCTGAGGACAGAACTCTGCAGGAACACCACCAAACATCAGCTGAGGAACTGCAGTGTGCATTCTCAGCTGCCAGACCTCACCTGTGTATGGTGCCTCCCATCCAACACTGTGATGGATTTGAGTGTCTCATCTGCAAAGACTCATTATCTCCCCTCTGCTCTCAGAGGTCAGACACTACCAGAGCCATGGACCCACCCTGGCAGCTCCCACAGAACCCAGCCATGTCCCCTGGGTGCTCCTCCCCAAGGACTGCTCACCTCCCTGCTGGTGTTCCTGCTCTCTGGGGAAGCTTTCATGCTCTTCCGCTGCTCTCCCCGTCTGTCCATGCTGGCGCTGAGGTAGTCAGGGGCAGGAGCCAGCTGCACCAGGCTGGTGGGGAAGAGACCACAGCGGCCACCGGTGGAGCCGAACTGCCACCCTGGAAAAGCAGCAGACAGTCAGGAACCAGGGCAGCTGCCAAGAGAAATGGGCACTGAAGCTCTCTGCTGGCAAAGGAGAGCATCAGATTCACCAGCTTTTCCCACATCCTAAGAAAACATATATATATATATATATAACATATATTCCTACAACTGAGGCAACTGGGACAAAGCTTGTCTGGCAGAGCTGGAGGCTGATGATGCCAGCCCACCCTGTCTTCCTCTGGTTCTGGGCACCATGGAGCCAGCAGGCCCTTGAACCTGGTCCTGCCAATGCCACCACACCCCCTCACCTGGCTCCACGCCCTGCATGGGCAGCAGCTCGATGAGGTCGCCCTTCTTGAAGCTGAGCAGGCTCTTGTCATCCACGATGTAGCTGCGCAGAGCCACAACGTAGTTGGTGTCCTGGGGAAAAGGCCATGGCCAGGTCAGATCTCATCCCAAGGATGTGAAGGGTTCGGATCATGTCATCCCATGGACACTCTCAGGTTCATCTGGGAAACCACCTTCGTTTCCTACTCCAGCTGCTGCCTCACCTGCCTCAGCTCCTGCATGAAGAGTTCCACCATGGTCTTGATGCACGGAGCCTTCGGAGAGTGCAGGATGAGCTGCTCTGTCTTCAGGGAGAACTCCAGGGAATGGCTGCCTTTCACCTCCACTGACAGCACATCTGCAAAGCTGGGAACACAGCGTGCTCAGGCTCCTTCTGCCAGAGCTTGGGATGCAGAGCGTGGGCATGGGAGCCCATTCCAAGGACTGGGAATGGAGACATGCCTCAACATTATCCATGCTGGCCTTCCACCAGCTGCTCATGGCTTGCACCCTGAGGAGCTCCCTGTGGTGACACACACGGAGCTGATTCACACCCAGCGCTCACTTGCAAGCAAAGCTCAAGGTAGGAAGGAGAAGGAGAAGCCAGACTCATTAAAATGAGGGTCAGTGAGTCACAGCTGGCCTAGGATAATCCTAGAGAGCACAGCACTCAGAATTTTCAGCTTCCCCATTCAGTTTGCCTCCAACACCCTGCCAGACACAAACTGTCCTCCTGCAGCAGCCAGGGCCCTTTTGCTCACCCATAGCTGCGTAGGATCTTGAGGTGCTCAGGATGGTATCCAGCTGCTTTCTCCACCTTCAGCAGCCTCATGCCCCGGTGAGAAACACCCAGGATCTGCACATCACTTCCCTTTTCACCCTGTAAGGGAAGTGCAGCACAAAGAATCAAGGGCTCCATCCCACCTGTACAGGAAGCACCAGGGAAAGGAGATGCCACACAAGAGATGTGAAACCCTGCAAGGTTTGGAAGGTACAGAATCACTGCAGTGTGGCCAGGCAGGGGGACAGAAAGAGTGAACTGGAGACAGCTAAAGCAGGCCCAAGGTCTGGTGAGAGAATTAAGACTCACCTGAACTGGGAAAAGGCGGGAGAAATAGTTGGCCCAGTTGTCCCGAGCAGCCACTACAATCCTCTTCTTTATCCCGTCCTCCTGAATGGACTGGGCATTGTTGCCAACTCGGAACTCCACTAGCAGGGTTACAAAACAGTTACTTGCTCAGAAAGACAAAGGTGGCCAGGTCTCCCTCTGCCCACAGATCCATTCCCAGCAGCCCCTCTGTGTTCACAGCACAGCAAACCACGTGCAGAGCGGGAAGGACTCTTGCACATACCAGTCTGCTACTGGTTTCCATCCCTCTCTCCATGAAGATCATGTCAGTTGGGATTTGAAACAAATACAAATCCTATTTGGTTATTACAAAGCCTAGTGGGCTTCAGTTTCCTCTCCCCACAATAAACATTTCAGAACTAAGTTTTTCTGGCTCACAGAAATTCCAGGGCCATGTGGAATAAACAAACATTCCTCCATTGCACTCTACAAATGTGCTTTCCTGCAGCAGTGACAAACATTTCTCCTCTGCCCTAAGTACTGAGTGAAAGGCTTGGAGGCCAGTTTCTCATTCCAAAGCAGAAATTGGGATGGGCACAGAGGGGAAGGGCTGATGGGGCTGTTAATTACTCAGCAGGTCTTTCATCTTGCGCTTCTCCTCCCTGGAGATCCGAAAGCTGGACTCAGAGAAGGTGTCACGGATGATCTGCAGAGGAAGAGAACAGACAGACTTCCACTGCAAAGGCCACACCTGGCTGTGCTGGAGCATCTGAGGCTGTTAAACTGAGTGTCAGAGAGGAGTGAACAGGGACTGGACTGGATGGACCTGGAGAAGAGACTTGCACTGCTCGAGATGGAGAAGTGAAGGTAACTTATGCAATGTAATTATGGAGTGTTTTGTCCCCTGAAAGACAACTGGCCTTGAGCCACACTCCAGTGCTTACCTGTTCACACAGCAAGTTCAGACAGTAAGGGTGGCTGAAATTTTCTTTGGGGTAAAACACCTGCAAGAGAAGGGTAACAGTGGTGTTACAGATATTGCAGAAGCAGCTCCCCAGGGATGTTTTGCAATCCATATGCCCTGCTGCCAGGGAGGAGTGAGTTCATCTCCAGGGACAGGCAGGGAGGAGACACTGTGAATATAAACAGGAGTAAAGGACCAAAACCTGAGTGGTCAGACCAAGGGATGAACCCTGGTTAATTTAGCACACTCTCTAATACGTTATTTTAAACATATTGTACTATTTTAACAGGAAAGTACCAGGCAACAACAAATTCAGTTTTGGATTTCTCAGTGGTCTACAGAGGAAGGAAAGAACAGGTAGAGAAACTGAGACTCAGGTGTCAGTGAGGCAGAGCAGAACCCAGATTCCCCATGGCATGATCCCCTGCCTCCAACTCCTGTGTCCGTGCTCCCAGAATTATCTTTGTGCTCTTATCTTACATTGAGTGTCTATGACCAAAATAACCACATTTTAACCAAAGATGGGACGAGTTCTCCCCCACAGCTACTCCTCAGATAAGGAACTGAACCTCTTTGCGCAGAAAAATCTTCCAGGCAGGGTCAACATAGGAAAAGCTGACACTGGCAGTGAGCTTGTACAGCTGGGTCTTGATCCCATCATCACCTGCCACCGTCACAGCAGAGTCTGTGTGGGGAGAAAAAACAGTGAAGATGGGCTGGGATGGGTTACAAGGCCCTTTCCACCCACCAAAGACCAACCAGGAGAAAGGGGACAGTTCCTGATGGAATGTTCCAAACATTCTTAACGTGTCCAAGGTCTTCCAGGCTCAGCCTCCCTCTGAGAAACATTCCCTCATTCCTCAGCCTGTCTCTAAGATCCCTGCAGAGGTTTGTAAGGTGAAACACCTGGCTTCCCATTCCTCCCTGGTCTAAAGTCCACCCAACTATTGCCACTTTGATAATTATGCTGCAGGTAAACAATAAAAGTATTGTGAGCTGGACCTTGATAAAGCTGTAGCCCAACTGACCTTTCTATTTTTAGCTGCATTTTTCAGAAGGGAAGAGTGAAGAGCTGGGAGGTGCCATGCTGGAACTGTGACATCTCCCTGCTCACAGAGCAGATTGCACCATCCCCCTGGCCTCACACAGCTCCCTCAGCCACTGGCATCAGCCAGGACCTGTGCCATGGCTCTCCTGGGCTGATTCCATCCCCTCCCTGTCCTGCTACCAAATCCCACATGGGGGAAATCAGTGCTCACCTTTCCCTGTGGATTCCTGCCTGCCTTGGTCCTCAGGTGTTGGCTGGGGAAGAATGGGAGCACGAGGGGCCTGGGAAGCTGGTGGGGCACCCTCTGGTTTGAAGATGGACAGGAGAGGCAACTGCTTTTCCTTGATAGAGCTGGAAGCTGGCCCTGGCTTGGGTTTGACAGGTGGAGGTGTTTTCTTCTCCTGTGGCACAGGAGATGGCTGCAAGACAGCAAAACCCTTTGAGCCAGTCGTTCCCTGCATTCCTGGGCTCTGTCCTGACAATCCTGTTCTAACTCATCCCAGGGCTGCAGCCCACCCCTGTAGCAAGATCTGTGTGAACAGCCCACCAATGCCTTTAGATTAACACAAAATCCACAGAGATGATCAACCAAACCCAGAGGACCGAGTATTTGAGATTAAAGCCTTCAGTCTGGAAAGGAAAAAATGATGTTAACAAGCCAAAGCCTTGGTACCAAATGTGGAGAATGTGAGTTGCTTGGCTCCAGATCAGCCTTAAGCATCTCACAATAGGACTTGCTGCTCCAGAGCCTTTTCTTCAGATGACTTTACAGACTGGAACCCAGTCTAGGATGGGCAGCACCATGGTGTGAGCTCTCAGCTATCTCACAACCCAACGAGAAATCACCTGGCTGCTACTGCAGCACCAGGGAGACCCCAGCCTGCTGGAAATGGGATGAGCAGGCTCTCTGCTGAGCTTCTGAAGTAACCAGAGAGCAAAGAACTCACTGATGGCTGAGGTGAGGGGTTCATCATTCCCAGCTTGGCCAGAGCTTCATTTTTGGGGTCATTCTTCTTTATAAATGGCTTGGATACTCTCCTGCAAGGGAACAGGGAACAGCATTATGGGGTTTGGGCAAAATGGAGCCAGGTGGAGAGCTGAGATAGAGAACCCCCATCTCCCTCCTGCCCACAGGGGGATCCCACACTCTCACCTGATGGGCTGGAAGGGCTGGGGCTCAGGGGCTGGTCTGCTCTGGTACATTTTGATGATGTTCCCGATCTCGTGGCTGGGTGCAGGACGAGACTCAGGCCCTGAAGGCTTCACTACAGGTGGCTCCTTCTTTGGTTTTGGTGTCTCCAGTTTTGGCTTTGGTTTAGGAGATGGCAGAGGCGAAACAGGAGCTATTGGGGTGACAGCTTTAATCAACAGACAGCAAAGACACAGGAGAAATCCCTTTATCTCATTTGACCTTCCCTTTCTTTCCCTCTGATGCTGACAGGCAATGCCCTGACATTCCTCTTTCCTCTCCTGTCAGACTCCCAGAACAGCCAGATCCTTTCTTCCTCTGCCTAAATCCTGACCTTAAGCTCCTGGAAAATTTTTCCTTGTCAACCTTTGGGTCTCCACTGCACAACATCTTACCTGGCTCTGCTTTAGGGACAGGCTTCACTTCTTTCCTCTTCTCCAGCTCCTCTCTTTTCTCCTCCTCCTTTGGCTGGGGTTTTGCTGGAGGAGTCCAGGTTTTGCTAGGTCTGACTTTCTTTACTCGGATGTGCTGCTCTCCTGCATAGAAAGGGGGACTTGAGCTCGTCAAACCCACACCAAAAACCTGGCACTGATGGTACAGTTCCCACTCTTGCCTCAGTCAGCCAAAACCTCTTTTCTAGAGTGAGGGAAAATGTGGCAGTCACAAGCTCAGAGATTTCTAGAACACTGACTCACAACAGGTCACAATCTGAATTATAGCTAGCTGAACAAGAACCCCAAACTCCTGTACACACATCACCAGCAGCTCCTGCAGGGATTAGCTGGATTCCAGACAGGGAGACAAGAACACCTGGGCATGCCAGGAAAGCTGCAGAGCAAGGTGTTATGATGAGTGAAATTCCCAAAGTGGCAGATGCTCACCCATCTTCTGGAAGTACTCTCTCTTCTGCTGGAAGGTTTCCCGAGGATAGTCATCATCCTCACTGCTGGAGAACTCCTCTTCTGTGTAGTTGTAATCCTGCAGACAGTGCACCACTCGTTTAGTTGGCACCAGCCAGCAGTGCCCTTCAGCTCAGGGGTGATTTTGTCTCAAAATGTCCTGATCTAGATCCTCTCCACACCCAGGAGTGTCCCAACAGGTCATTTTCTAACACAAGGAACCCTCAGCCAAGCACAGAGAAGAGGGATTATGTTAGAGGCCCAACACAGCTTGCTGGAAGATAAGGAACTCAGAGTAATTAATTCTCCTGGAGAAAAATTCAGCTTAACTGGAAATGAACTGGCCAACCCTGCAACCAAACCTCCACATAGCAAAAACCACTAAGGTTTGATCCTTAAAGACTCAGCAAGCAGAGTTTGGAAGGTCTCAGCATCATCAGTAAGCACAAATCTCTGCTCTCCTCTCTGCCAAACCACAGCCACACATGGATGGATGCAGAGCAAACACCAAACATGAAATTCAAACCAAATCCACCACACCTGTTTGTTTCTCATACCGGCTCTTTTGCCTTAGCTGGTAGCTCTGGAGACCTTGATGGTGATGCCTGGCTGCTGGAAGGTGTCTTGGGTTTTGGGAGAGTGGCTGGGCCTGAGGCTTTTGCTGAGCTTGAGACTTTTGGCCTTGAGTTCTCAAGAGACTTTTGCCACTTCTGCAGCTCCTGCTGCTGCTGCTGGGAAATGCTCATGGCTTGAAGGGTCATCTGCTGGGCCTGGGGAAGGAATTGCAATGTCCATGAGCTCTAGGCTATACAAACCCAGCCATCAGTCACAGGCTGTCCTGCTTTTTCACTGTTAATCAACACCAAACCACCCACACAGTGCACAGCAAATTTCCCAGTGTGTGGACAAGGGAGTCTCCTTCCACCTGGCCAAGGATGCAGAGCTCGCAGCACCCCCCAAAGGCTCAGCTGCCAGCCTGGGACTGCCATGCATTCACATGGCTTTGCACAGAAAGCAGAACACTGCAGACCTGCATCTGTAGCAAATCCACCTTAAAACCCCATGGGAATTACAGCTGAATCTTCTCAGGACCTGCTCCTGTCCCTGCTCCTCTCTCACTGATGGTGCCTCAGTGTCCCCATGGACACAAAGGGGGTAAAAAGAGGGTTCCCAGTTGTGCAGTCAAATAATCCCCACTTTTCACCCCAGCACGAGCACAGAGTGACACAGAGCAGGCCCAAAGAGGAGGAGAGCTGGCCTCCCCCTCCAAGGCACAAACACCAAGGTGTGGCTCTTCCCCAGGTCCTGGGGCCCTTCCACTCACCATGAGCATGGCTTGCTGGTTGATAAAGGCTTGCTGCTGGGCTGCCAGCTGGCTGGGATCTACAGCTGGAACCATGGGCTGGGGCATCACCATGGCTGTGGGAGACAACACACACATCTTTAACATGAACATGTGAACAGAGTCTGAGCATCAGCCTGGAGTGTTCACTGAGCCCCTCACCTGACACTGAAATGCACAGGCTTCACTGACAGCCCCTCTTCCACCCCCTCTCCTCTGCAGTTACAGAAACACTGCTGTTACCTGGCATAGGTGCAACCCCAGCAGCCCCTGGCATCATGGGCATGGCTGCTGGCATCCCCACCATGGAGGGCACGGGCTGGTAAACTGGTGTTTGAGTCATTCCAGAGAAGCCTAGAGGCAAAACACCAAAGTGCACAATGCTTTGGAGAATCCCACATGAGAATATCCTGAGCAACCCCAGAGAACACCTCTGGTGCTCTCCATATGCACCAACCACATCAGGACACAGCAAAACTCAGGTGGAAAAAGGAAACATAAGAAAAATGTGTGACCTGCCAGATTTTAAATAGCAGTATCCAGACTCTGTTTCTGCAGCCTAGCTTAGGACACCACCATTCTTCATGATTAAACTGATAAATAATAAACTGATAAATAATTCCTGCCTGTGTAGATCACAGATGGTTTCTCCTGAGGACTGGGCAAGGATCTCTGGGGCTGGGACTGTCACATCCATATTGGTCTCTTTGCAGTGGGTGGCAAGGCTGGATGAACAATGAGCCCTGGCCTGGATGGTGTTGTGTGTCATGGGGAGGAGCTGTGGGGAGGAAGGAATTCCTCTGCACTCAGCAGTCAAGTCCCAGACAGGGTCAGGAACAAACCCTGCTGAGTTTGAAGCCAGCAGAGCAAGGGGTGTGAGGGTCAGACTGGGCTGGGAGGAGCCAGCACACAGCACAAATCTTCTGAATCATGATGTCCTCACCAGTGAGAATAGCCCTGGGATGCCATGGGAAGATCATCATATACCTCACTCATCTAAGAAGCCACATAAGTGACAAAGTGGCCTCAGGCCAGTGATTTGTAAAAGGGCTCATCATGCCCCAGAGCCTCTCCAATAGCCAGAAGTAGTCCCTATCTCAGGAATGACTGAACTGGACATTCCCCACCTTTCTGAGACTGCTGGGTGTGTTCCTACCCATGCAGATTTGTCAGTGCCATTAATATATTGGTGCTTGACTCCACCCTGCTGCAAATGCCACAGCCTTAGCTCCACAGAAATGAGGAAAAGTAAAGAAACCAAACACACAAACCAGAACCTCTTCAGGGTTCAGACTTACTAACCCAAGGAACAGTTACCAATGATGGGAAGTTCTGTAAGGAGGTAATAAGAGAGATTAAAACCAGCCCAAATAAAGGCACCAACTACTCTGTGAAAGCATGGGTGAATAGAATGACTTACAAGTGTTTGTCATGGGAAGAGGTGGGCTGGGTCAGAAACAAGCTACCTGCTGCCTTGACTCCAAGACCAGATCAAAAGAGAAATTAAAAGCCCAACAAAGTTGTTCCCTTATCTAACACCTTCCCCAAAGCATCTGTCTCACCTGGGAGTGAGGAGTGCAACCTATGCTAGAGCCCAGTGCTCTGCATGAACCAGCTGAACATGCAATAATTAGCATTTAAGGGGCTCCCTGACTTGTGCTCACTGAAGGTCTTGTGGTTCCAGGTGTTCCCAGCTGTCCCCATGCCCTTACAGACCTGTAGAGGGAAGGATTCCTCTCTGTGTGGGTCCAATCTTGCCACCTCCTTTCATGCGTCTGGTGAGAATCTCTCTGTTCTCCATATCCTGCACCAAAATGAATCCAAAACAGTTATCTGAGCTCAGAGAGACAGACTTCCCAGAGGGACAGACATTGAAATGCATGTCTGAGCTGAACAGGGGCAGTGAATATGCAGGAAGAACTCAAAGGACTCACAGGGACAGGAAAGCTGCAGACAGAAGGCAGGAGGGAACATCAGGGGACTTACAGATACTCTGGAGCCCTGATGTAGCACAGGGCTGAAGAGATCATCCACATAGTGATCCAAGCCTACAGGGGTACTCAAGTCATCTCTAAACCTTGAACCTGGGGGCAGAAAGAAGTCTGGTGACAAGGCAGGTAAGAAACATCCCCCTGCCTCCATTCCCTTTAGTCATCTTTCAGAAGAATCTCCTGACTCCCCCTCTGCCCTGATGGGCTGGGCCCATCTGGCCCTTCCCAGTGTCAGCCACAGCACTGGGCTAAAGCTCACCTGGGTGGACACCAAGAAGTTCTGGAGGCAGACTGGGTGGGGGGAAGGCAGGGGCCTGGATACCCGGAGCAGGAGGGATCCTGTTGAAGAGGAAAATGAGATGAGGAGCAGAGTGCTGAAAGGTGGGTGACAGGGCCACAAGTGGTGGGGCAGGAGGAATAGGTGGCTCACATGTCCAGGTCAGAGGACTGCAGGATGCTCCTGTCCCTTTCTGGAGTGATGGGGTACTCAGTGGGGGCCTGGGAGGAGCTGCTGAAGTTGCTGGTCTCCTCCATCTCTCCAATGAGGTCCAGCACAAAGTCAGAGCCCAGCAGGTCCTGCCATGTGTTTCCAGTGAACATGGAGACAGACCACCCTCGAGTACTCTTGTCACAGCCCCTGGGAGAGGAGAGGTGTCCAGGCAGGCAGGGGAAAGGGAGTGGAAGGAAAACACTACATTCAGTTTTTTCTTGCCTTGTTTATCCTGGCTTAAATCCTTTATAATTAGGGTGTGAATCAACTATTAAGTGCTCATGGTTAGAAAAAAAAACTAGAATAATTTAAGATTTGTCCTATTTATTTTTTTATTTTTTTTCTCTGAAGCTGCCCTCACAGATCACACCAGTAGTTCCTCTGTTCTTAAATATGGTTTATGGTTGAGGTTATGTTAAGGGTGAAGAAGGGAGCACAGGCTGGGATGGACATGAAATGAGTGTTCTACACATGACCATATAAATCCCAGCCTGCAGACCAAACCAGTCTGGACCTTAGGGCTGCTGACAGCCTCTCTCACACCCCCAGACCTTCCCCCATCCTCTGGCAGTACCTTGCACTCAGGATCCAGGCTGCATACTGCTCCCCAGTCATCCAGGACTCCACCTCAGCTGAGAACTTCTCCTCTGGCACAGAGAGCAAAGTCAGCACCCACAGCCTCCCTGGCAGGACCCAAAGCAGCACCCACATTCCATGGGACACAGGCAGAGCCTGGATGGAAAGTCTCACTCACTCCTGAGCAGGACCACAGGAGGACTGAAACTCTCCTTCCATAGGAGAAGGCTCCACATGGACACATTCACATCCAAAATATTTGTTTGATGCCACAGGTTGGCATTTCCAACCTGACAGGTGAAAACTCTTCCAGTGACCCCTTGCTTGGGGATCACTCCACTCACAAGGAGCCAAAGTAGGGATGTTCTGTGTTCAATTCACAGAGCTGCTGGCTGCTCAAGAGGCAGCTTCAGGTAATATTTGAGAAGGGAGAAAGGCAGAAAGTTCCTGTAGCAAAATACTGCTGCATGGGCTGTGCTGTAATGGACAGAAGCCCTGTAAAGAGGCACAGCCTGAACAACCCTCTGTTGAGCAGGGCCCAAACCCAGACAATTTCATCCCTCAGCCTGAGAAGCAGGTCCCACCAGGCCTCTGCAAGTTTTGGATCTAAATTCAGATGCTTTCCCCCATGGTTGTACCAGCAAACAGTGCTCTGATCTGCTTTACTTTGTTGAAGGAATTATTTCCCAAATGCTGATTTCTGCACTAGAAGAGTCCTTAGAGACAAAAAGATAGCAGGAGGGCCAAAAGACTGAGTTACCATTAAAGGTGTGAACATCCAGCACCATCTTGCCTCTCCTCTGGTTTGCTGTCCACTCCAGCTGGGTGGGAGGGTAAGCCCGAGAGGGTGCAGGCTCTGCACACTGAGCTGCCGTCAGCATCTTGCGCTGGCAAACAGCGCTGTAGCCCTCCATGCCATAGTCTGACACAAACCTAGGAGAAGGCAACTGCATGTAGCACTGCTCATCCCTCCTAACCCCTCTGTAAGCCTGACTTGGTCTTTTCTCCTCTTACTTCAGCAGTGGCTTCTCCAGTGCTGGTGAGGGGCCAAAGCAGCTCAGCAGAGTCGCCATCAGGACCCAGCCTCGCTGGCTGTGCTCAGGGTCTGGGTTCCTCCAGGTCTGGGCAACCACCTGGCTGAAGATTTCATTGCGCAGAGCAGCATCACTCAGACCTCTCCCAGCAATGTAGTTGCCCAGCAGGATCTCCTGCCAGCCACTGAGACTCTTGTCACCAATGAACCGCAAAATCTGGAGGCATCCGGGACAAGAAAGAGAGAACTGGAGCTGTAACCCTGTGTCCCAAACTGTGTAAGGAGCTGTAGGCACCAGGATGATTGTGAGCCTGGGTAGCCAACACTCAGATTGGGGTCTGTCCTCAGGTTTTGTGCATCACCAAAGTGCTGGGCAATTTGGGAGGCAATGTTTCTAGAGGTTGGATCCTGACTAAAAGTCTTGGATCAGACTTCAGTCTCTTCTGAGGTGTGACTCAGAATTTGGTCTAGAGCAAAATATTTCCCCTTGGGCAGGGCTCAGACACACAAGTGAATTACCACAGGATATTTGCTACTGAGCCCACTGAGTGTTTAAAAGCCTTTGGTACAGTTAATATTATACCAGGTACTATGGGATGTGGTGTCTCAACACACTCACTGAAGAAATGATTCAGCTTCTTGGCTATGCATATCGACATCTTCAATGCTTTTTTAGTTTGTATTTCTCACCCTTAGGTACAGAATTATTTATTTTATCCTCTACACTTCAATATGTCACAAATCAATTTTTTTTATAAAATTGACAGTTTTGGAAAGAACATTTATGAGTAAACACATCTAAAAACACTTAATGGTACCAAGCATGTCAGAGATTCACTGAGAAAAATGGGATGGTGATTGTTTAGTTCTCATGGAATTCATTGTAGCAAATCCCTACTTCATTAGCAAGGAAGAAAAACTGCCTTTGATCTTTAGAAAAATAAAAGTATTCTGCTTAAACACAATCCTACTCACAAGATTTTGTTGAAGCTTAAGCTTTTCTATAATTGGGATCACAAGGACAAAACAAGAGACTGTTTTTAGGTATTAACTTTCTTAATGGGCTTATTTTAATTCTTTGTAATTCCCAAAAAGATTACCAGATTTACTTAGAAAGTATTTGGAGTTTCATTCTATTTTCAACCATTTTAAAGCAGATATATAAACTAATATATGTTTCACATCCAGAGAGATGAAATAGCACCATCCCCTTCACACAAACACTACAGAGTGAGGGTGTGGCTCCAGGTGTACTTTTCCTGATGACAAAGTCCCTGCCCTTTCCAGCCTTTACACAGCAGTTCAGTGTCCCCTGTTGGGTACTGACACATCTGTGAGCCTGAGGTGCAATCGAGATGTTTGCTATAAATCACATCATGGAAAAGATCTGGGTTAAATGAAACTTTTTCATGACTGATAGATGAGTAAGTGGCTGAGAAGACAGACATCCCTTATCATTGCTACTCAGACTGGAATATTGGGATATTAAAGTTTAACAGTCCTATTCCTATATGTCCTGACAAATTCTGAGGTAATTCACTTTGATCCCAGCAGTCTGTGGCTGGTCTGTGCCTCCCCAAAACCACAGCAAACCTAAGGGGCTGTGTGTGATCTCTGTCAGGCTCCAGGGCCTAGAGGAGCAATTTATTCTGCTTTTCCAGCCCCCAGTGGATTACAAGAAAAGCATCCACCACAAGCAACTTGTTGTATCAAGGCATCAAAACATTGTCTGTGCCCACCTGTTCTTCAGTAAGGTCAGGAATGATTTCTCTTACCAGTTTGTTTATCTCAAGTGCACTCTCCTGGTGTTCAGCATCCAGGTGTGTCAAGGGGTGCTGCAGAGGCTGACCAGGGCCAGGGAAATCTGTCTTCTACAAAGAAACAAAGAAGGATAGAAATATTTGCTCCTGGTGTTGCTAAAACCAATGTCTGCCCACAGGGGAGGCAGTGAAGGGAGATAAAGAGTTCCCACCTGGAAGTGTGATTTGATGAAGGAGGAGAAAGGATAGCTGTTGATGGTGGGAGGGAGGGAAAGGTTATCCTTGACCTTGACTTCTGGGGGCTGTGTCTCAGTTATCTGGTTGGCCTGTGCTTGGTGTCGACCTGCAAGAGAAGGAGATCTGGTGTGGGGGCAGGACACAAACAATTCACACAGCAGCTCCTGGCTGACCTGCACCTCACCCTGCCCGAGCCCCTGAACCAGCCCCCAGCTCCAGGGACACCCAGCAGGCACAGCCTGACCTCCCTGAGATCACAAGGACTCTCTTCAGGAGGGAGATTTTACAGCTCTGATTTTTCAGACTCTTCTCTCCAGGGAACACCTGGAGATTCAAATCTGCTCTGCAGCTTTTACAGGCAGGAAATGCTGAGCCCATACAGATCTGCTGACAACTGCCCAGTCCACAAGGAAATGAGAGGTCTTTGTAATGAGGGATTTATAATGGATAACAGAGAACATCACTAAATGAAGGGATTTCTCAGTGCAGCACAGCTTCTGTGCATTCCTCTCCCTCCAGCTGTGTCCCTGATGCTCTCCCATCCTCCCTGTTTATTTCCCATCAGCTTTCACTTCCAGCAGTTTCACTGTTCCCTGAGCTCCTCTGGCTTACATTGCTCACTAGACCTGCTGATAGTCCCTGGAGGGCTCTGCCATGAAATGTGAAGTATTTGGGAATCCAGCACAATCTGCTCCAATTCACAAAACTCTTCTGCCTGATTGTCTCCCTTACTGTCCCCCACAGGCACTGCTGGCTTTGGGTTTGACACCACACAGAGAGAGAGGGGCAAATCCTGCCTCAACCTATTTGCAGCTTAAATATTCACATTATTATGTGAGCTACAGAGGAAATACAACTGCACATAATGCTCAAGGTCAGAACAACAGCTTGTGAAATTATTGCAGTTAGTGGTGTTTTGGTGATTTGAAAACCAATTGGTGCATCCCTAAATTGATAAATAAACACATGCTCAACTTCTTACATTGTTACATCCATAAGTTATTATATTGTTATATCCTTCAACTGATAAATTGTTATACCTCAAGTTATTACATTGTTCCACAATCAAGTTGTTACCCTTCTATTTTAAATTTTCTTTTGAGGAAGCAATTTTTTATGAAACTTAAAAATATTTCTTTGAAATGGTCAAAACTGTCATTTTCTTCCCCTTCAATTTCCTTAAAGATTTTAGAGTAGGTAAAAGATGGGTTTAAGTTCTTCCACACCAGATACTCATCTCTGTCTGGGTTCATTAAGCAGTTTGCTGTTACATATCTTTGACCAAAGAGTTTTGCACCTTTCCTGCCATCAGTTCTACGAGTCCAGTTCAAAAGAAAAGCTGAAAAATTAACAAAGATACTGATTTTCAAGCTGGTGTTCTGCCCCCTGACCCAAGTTGCTTTTCCTCAGGAAAGAACATCCATGGTACCATTTGCCTTTATCAGAGTTACACTGCAATGATAATGAATCAAATCCAAGCCAGTGACAGGCAGCAGGGAGAACAAACACATACATTGATGTAAACAAGGAAATACTCAGTGAAACAGTGCAGGAAAGAGAAGGAAGGAGGAGGATTTCTCACCTTCAACAAAGTGCAGGAGGTCTGCGAGCTCTGCAGGGATCTCCAGCAGCCCCACATCCTGGAGAGAGAAACAAATCAGGCACTGGCTGCCAGCAGAGGAGCCACATAAAAACCCTGAGCTGAGACAGGGTGAAACTGCCTTGGAAAAGCTGCCAGGACAGGGATGGAGCATCTGAGCCAAAGCAGTGACTTCTGCCTCCACAACATTCAGAACCACTGCAAATAGGGAGGTATTGCATGAACACAGCTGTGTGACATGGGTCAGCAAAGCAGGGAAAGGGGAGCTATTCCTAAATTAAAAATCAACTGCCACAAGGGGAATGACAGGAAAGTTGGTTTTCTTTGACTCATCCCTCATTGCTATCAAGTCTGGCATATTGCACTGCAGAGAGGGCCATTTCCTCTTGCACTTTCCTGACATTTTTCTTTTGATTTTTCAGTATCCAAAAGTGCTACAGCATAAAATAAGACCTGATTCTGATCTTTGATATATGTTGGAGGTTCCTAAGAAAGCTCAGATCTCTACCTCAGTAATCCAGATGAGAATCTGGCCAAAGAGTGTTGATTTTTCACTGTTTTGCACCTTGCACTGCAGGGTAGGAAGCAAATGGGCCAATACAACAGAGTGTGTCAGCATCACTGCATGTAGAGTCAAGCTCAGGGCATTTCAGATAGAACTACTCAGATTAAGTCACAATAAAACCAAGCCAAAGTCAAAAAACCAGAGCTTTTGGGGTTTGTTTTTCTTTTGGTTTCTTGGTTTTTGGAGTTTTTCTAAGATCTGCACAGTAAAGCCTCTTGTCACCAGCACATTATTTTGACATCTCTCTCCACAAAGAGCTTCAAGACAGATTCACAGCATTTTTGATCAGTTTGATTTTGCTCATGAGAATATACTTGACTTCAAGTCTGGCTTTTCAATGGTGTATTGAGGAAGTGAACTGTGAAATTCCACAGTTCTGGATCCACACCTGAGGAAGAGGTGATACAAGAGCACCTTATTCTTCTTCTTGTTGTTGACAGATCTATACAGAATTATGGATAATATCAATTCAGATTCCCTTGATACACACACTTCAGCAAATGTGTGTCCAGTCCAGACACATAAATAATGACATTAGTTAGAAGTGTTGATACAGGCTAAATGTGTTATGAAGCTTTTAATACACCCCTTCCTCTACATCAGCTTCTGTTAATATATTTATGCAGAAGTGCCTCATTCCCACCCCTCACAGTAGAAGATCACCAAAAATAATCTTCCCTCCACCTCTGAAGACCAGGTCCAGTGCTGTGAACAAACACAGTGCTCTGGTTTGGACTGATTTATGATGCCTGGCTGTGCCCAGAGTCTGGGAAACACTAAATAATGAGATATTTCAGTATTAGAAGGCCCTTCATACCTAACCTGCACTCTGTACTAGGTTCCACTCACGTGTGTGCCCCCTCTAGATGTTCTGCTATTCCCCAGCAAACCTGGGCTGAGGAGGCACAAGAGAGGGAGAACACCTGGAGAACCTGATTTTTTTGCTCTCAGACCCTCCCAGACCATTTGACAACTCACCATTCCTTGGCTGGGACTATTCTCTGTGTCACCACAGGCCAGGGAGCTCCTTCTTTGTTTCCTTTCCTCTAACTCCTGCTGTTAGGAGATGAAAAGGGGATGGAGGGTGGGAAAATGTGTATGAAGTCAATTCCAGCTGTTCTGGGGGCAGATGCTGTGGGTGGGCAGGAGATGGTGTTCTGCTCCAGCAGATAAAATGACAGAACAGCTCCAGATCCTTCTTGGGACCCCAACACAGTGTATTGAGAAGGGACTGCCCAGGCAAAGACCTGAGCTCTGCTGAAACACCTCCTGCCCTTCAGGACACAGTTCAACAGCAGGAGCCTCCAGCACCTGGCCAGCATCCTGCCACACCTCCCCTTGCTGAGCATTTGATGTGGCTCAGGACAAAAGCACCCAGCAGCTGCCAGAAACATTCACCCACCTCCTTCAGCATCAAAGCACATGATAACAGCCTGAACACAGAGAGATGAACTCATCCATGGAGAGGAAACCCTTTAGAAAGGTGGGAGGGATAAAAAAAGCTCAAATCCCTCACAGCTCTGCCCTTTCCCATCCATTCTATCGTTCTCCAGCCTCACCACTCACCTGACTCCCAGCTGGAGATGGGGAAGGAGGGTCTGTCTCTGCCTCTCTCCTGCCTGTCAGTGGTGCAGAGCAGTGTGACTACATGGGAGGCTACCAGGGCTGGGCTAAGAAAGACAGTGACAAGTGAAAGTCCAAAGGGCAGGGCTGTGGGGTGGGGGGAAAGGAGGAACTTTGCAGCAGGTGAACTTTGAGACCTTTGTTTGCATGTACAGCAAACAAACACTGAAGGAACAGAAACAGATTCAAAAGAACTGCAGTGTGGTTACCTGGGAGAAAGAAAAGCTGGATCCTGTCCTAGTGGGAAGGGCAAGAAACAGAACAGAAAGTCAGGCTGTGCTGGACATGGCAGGAGAGGAGGCACCTCTGCAGGTTTGTATCAACAATTGTCCTTAACCCTCAGCCATGCCAGCAGCTGCACTGGGTCCTTCCCTTGTAAAGCTGACTGCTATGAGAGGTTTGTTTCTACTCTAATGATGAGTGGTCTGATTTCCTCCTTCTGATTTTATTTTAATAGTTTACATTATACCCATTTGACAGAACCATGGCTCTCTCCTGTACACCAATTTCCATCTTCTCTAAAACCTGCCATCCTGTTCTCACCTCAGCTGATTTCCAAGAGGCCAATGGCTTGAGCAGCCTGAGGCAGCTGAAAGGGATCAGGGGAGGATCATGATGGACTGAAAAAATCTTACATTTCAGTCACCATCAGAATTAGAACAGGGCAACAAAAAAAGCAAGATGAATGACTCCTTACAGCTTGAGCAGAACAGCAGCTCTGAAGACCACAGATGGAACTAGCTCTTGTCTCATGTAGGGCAGCCTGGAGTGATGCCTGGAGTGGCTACCTAGAACAGAGGCTAGATAGAGTTAGAGAATTAAGTAGGTATTTATTAAAGGCCTTCAACAGATACACTTTGGGCAGTGCAAAGCCTCACAGAGGCTATACCCAAGATGGATGATGGCCACGAGTTTTTCAGACAGAAATAAATTTAGTATATTTATATATCAGGGGTTAATTATCCAATTACATCTTCAGGTAATGAAGTCACATTCTCCCAGTTTGCCTCCCCCAATTCATTTTTGTTTATACTTTTTTACAGGCTGTGACTGTGACCTTGGATCTCAGGCCTGGAAGGATTGTTCTGTCTGACTAAACTGTGAAGAGAACCTACTAACACTCTATTTGGAGTTCAGAGTTATACACTAATGCAGTACAGGATCTGAAAAATATAAAAGCTAAAACTTAAGGCATCATTCCCACCCTGGCTCACACAGCCAGACCCATGAATCAGCTGTGTATGCAATACCTGCACCAATTCTGAATGTCATTTAGAGAGAGAAGGAACCTCTGTGGTTTTGTCATTTGACTACATTTGTGTCAGACAGAGGGTGAAGGGCACCTCACTGGGTCATTCCCAACAAACCTTCCAAGGCCATCCCTGCCCTGGCCTCACCCAGTCCCCAGCTCGCTCTGCCTGGGGCAGGAATAGCCCCTCCTGTACACCTTGCTCTGACAGGACTGCTGTTACCTGGCAGCGCTTCCTCCTCCGAACCAAAGGTCTGGAGATTAAAACCATGCTTTTAAATTGCACCAAAGTCTTCTTCAGCCTCCTGTAACGCTTCCTAGAGGGTGAGGAAAGAAAAGAATCATCTAATGAGGGACAATCAGCCACACAAACACACATGGAGCAGGCCAGGAGCCAACATGAGGGGGGGCCTGGACATCTCCAGCTGTGTGTCCCTTGGCAAGGCCAAAGGGCTGTCCCTTGGCTGGCCTTTGACTCCTCACCTTGCCTGGTACCCTCGGAAATGAGCCTGGATGACTGTGACTTTCTCCTGGAGGACACGGAGGCGCCGGCGGTGGAGGAGGCGGCGGAATTTCCTCTGCAGAGTGACAACAGCCCAGCTCTGCCTCTGGAGCCATCGTCTCTCCAGCAGCTGCTTGGCCTTCTCCTTCAGAAACACCTGGGCAAAGGCAGCAGCTGCTGAGCCACGAGGGAAGCAGCAGCTTCTCCCAGAGCTGATCAATAACAAAAACTGCTGGTTTATCCCTTTGGTGCAGGTGCACGTGACAGAGATGGATGGATTTGTGGTGGACAAGGAATCAGGGAGGGATGAAGGTGGCAAAAGTAAAGCCCAGGAATGCTGGGTATACAGAGGACATTCATGTTACAATAGCCTGGAGCTGGAGTCTCCTGTTAATCTGGAGTGCTACAAAAGCCTCCTTAGCACTTGAGACAAGAGGCAAAGGTGAGGGGGGAAGGTGTGCAAGGCCCTCGCTCTTTGGGCAGAGGCTGAGCTCCTCTCCATGCTTTGCCAGCCTGGGAATGGGTGGGTGGGGCTGTGCAATCCAGGTGGGATTCTCTGTAGGCATCACCTTTGTCACTCCAATCTGATAGAGATCCGAGGGGCTCCCCACCACACGAGCCAGCACTGCTGCACAGCCTTCCCTCTGCTCCACGCTGCTGGGCCTGCTCCCAGCCAGGAACCCGTACCTGGCACAGGAGGAGCGGCTGTGACAAAAACCAGGGCTGTACATGGAGCCCTCAGAGGACAAAACATCCAGGGCTGGGGGATCCCAAGCCAGGCCAGCCCTGTACCTGGCCAGGAAGCTCTGGAATGGCAGACGGACCGGGTATCCCTCCTTCCGAATGTGGATGGCCTCCAGGATCCCGGAATGCCGCAGCTGGCTGTTGACATACTCCACATCAAAGACATTTGACAGCTGCAAAGATAAAGCAGAAGAAAAAATGAAAAACAAGAAAGAAAGACAAATTAAAGAAAGGAGACTGAAGGCAGGGAGTTTAGAAAGGGTCTCCTTCTCTTGTCCTGTCCTTAGATTGGATCTTGCCGTGGGCTGTGGGCCATGGAACACAAAGCCCAAGGGATGCTTTGGTGTCCAGCTGACCCTGGCTTCTGCTCCTGCAGCACAGGATAAACCCACATGGCCACTGGGAAGGGTGGGACACAGAACAGGGAAGAAAAATCTCAAGCTATCAAATGAAACAAAGTTTAAATCCCGGCTGTGCAAGGAAAGCTGTTGGAGACAAATGAAGGAACTGAGGGACTCCATAAGGAGCTGAGGGTGCTGCCCTACCTTCCTGGGGTTAGGGGTGATGCACCGGATGAAGAAGGCATGGCTCCTGGAAAACAGAAGGAAGAACCATGGATCACCCTCCTCTCTGTGCTGACTCTGGAAGACTTCACACCCCTGTGTGCCAACAGCATCTCTCACCCTCTCAGCTTGGCTGTGAGGTCCTCCAAAGACTGCTGGAATTTGGACACCAGTGTGGAGGCCTGAGGCCTGAGCCCTTTGCCCCTGCCCCACAACTCCCTTTGCTGACCATAGGCAGCTTTAGCCCTCTGGAAAATGTGAGACACCACCTGCAAAAACAAAGAAATTACCAAAAACTCACTGAATTATGTGGAAAAAAGAATCTCTTCTACCTGGAACTTAAGGGGACCATTTTCCCTTGCTCCTGGCAGTGTCAGGACTGCAGCTGCATCCTGAGGCAGTCTGCGTGTTTTATATAAAGTGCATCAATTGCAGCCAAAGACAATTTGCTCAATTCCCAAGTAAATTCAGTAAAATAAAACTTGTGGCTTCTCCAGGTTCTCCTGACATCTGATCAGCAGCTTTCTGCTTCTCATATAAAGACAATGAGTGGATCACTGATTATCTGCAATAGAGATCTTCCTCCTGACCCACTGCTGTACCTTGAGGCGGCTCTGGGAGAAGATATCCAGCACCTCTGGCCGCAGCTGGTCACGGTTTTTATTGAGAAACTTGTGGACCTGCAGAAGCAAAGTCTGATTTAAAACACCCTTCAGACCACTCAGACAGGCAAACACTCCTGTTACACACACTGGGGACAGGCAGCTGGAGAGGTGGAACAATGGAAAGCCCTGGAGAATTAAGCTGGTTCTTCCTGCTGCCACCAGGATAGATGGTGGCAGAAGACAATGACTTCTGCTTTGAGAAGGGATTGCTCCTTTCCTCCTTCACCCAGCAGGCTTTCACCTCTCTTATTTTTATTTATTTTTATTTTCTTTCTTTTCCCCCAGCAGCAAGAGCTTTCCTGCATTTCCAGGGCTCTGAGGTTGTTGCATCACTCAGGGCAATTCCTATTTTGTTTCTGCCCAGAGGCAGCTTAGTTGGCTCTCTTAATCTCCTCTCTTCTGATAATCTGATGCTCTAGAGGGAAGTGCCATCACAAGGGGAAAGCTTTGATCACTGAGCTGGTCCCTCAGGACACCCACAGCTTGTCCCCAGGATGGGTTATTTGTCCAGCTCCTCTGAGCCCCTGCCAGCTCACCTGGTAGGTGACAGGGCCAGCGTAGTGCTGCACAGTGAACTCTGGCAAAGGCAGCTTAGGCTTGGTGTACCAAGGGCTGTTTCCATGGTGGTAATGACACTTCTGGAGGAAAGTGTGGTCTGTGGCCTGTAAAAGAGATTCCCTGATGCTGACACACACTCAGTAGGCTGAAAAGTCACTGTTAAACTGAAGGTAAAAACATTGTGCAATCATTCTAGAAAACAGCCTCACCTTAACCATCCTTTGAAAAGGATCCCATGAGAGGCTGAGCTCCTCACCTGGGTCAGGGATGTCTGGTCATGCAGGATGCACAGGATGCCGTGGGGCTTTGCAGTAAGGAAATCCAGGCAGGACTCACTGTACATCTTGGAAATAGGAATCCAAGCTAACTGCTCCTGGCTGTATTCCTCCTGCATGTTAAAGGCCAAATCCAGCCATGCAAACAAGGACAAACGGAGAGAATTAACAGAGGGATTTGGGTTGTTTATCAGGAAGTTAGTGTTTTACTGCTGTTAGGAACTTGCCTAGAATTGTCTGGTTTTGTCCTATGAAACTTCTTTTAAAGCCACAAATGATTGTCCTGATTTGAGAGAGGAAGGCTGCTAAGCTGAGTGATAAAGTGAACTATAGAAGGCAACAAGTCTGATAAATACACTTCCATCCCCAGGACATAAGTGGTACAGAAAGTGCTACAAAGAAGCCAAAAGGCTTCAAAAGTATCCTCTGAGGTCTGGGCTCTTTGGCCCTGACCAACTCACTTATAAAATCTGGAAAAGGAAGCAAGCTGACAAAAATCCCTTAATTTACTGTAGAATTAATAAAAGGTATTAAATAGGCAGCTGTTAGGACTAGGATTCCATGGATATTGCTTAAGAGGACCATTCAGTTTCCTGTTCCCTGCTGAGGGATGCTCTGAGGATGCCTCAGCTCAGTCCCTGTGTGCTGCCTTAAGGTGGTGTGAATTCCACTTCACCTCTTCCTGGGCAATGACAGTCTGGCTGAAGAACCACTGGAGGTGCTCATTGGCAAGGTTGATGCAGAGCTGCTCTAAGCTGTTCACCCCCAGATCCTGCAAAGACAAGAAGGGATCATCACTTCTGAGGCCCAGGGAGCTGTGGCTCCCTGTAAATGCTGCACAGGCTGAGCTGAGCTGCTGGTTCTGGCCAGGGTGAATGAACCCCAACAGCTCAAACCATCTTCTGTCTGGTTTGCAAGCTCTCAGCCTGGCTTACTGACCAGGCTGGACAGCCAGAGTGAGACAAGCTGTGAAGGAGCACAATGAAGAGAAGATCTACTCTTGGATGCACAGCCCCACCTCTGTATTCCATTGTTTCCAGCATTCATTGGGACACACAGGCTTTAACAAGAGCCCTAAGGAAAACACTCCAAGGCCTTGGTGAGCCCTCACTGCCTAGGCCATAGCAGACAAACATGAAAAATAACCTCAAAGCCATGGATGTCCACGATGCCCACGGCACAGTCAGACTCCCAGGGAGCCAACCACTCATTGATCCTCAGCAGCAGCCACTGAAAGAGCAGGGAGTACAGAGCCTTGGCAATGGAGTCCCTGAGTGGGAGAGGGGACAAGAACCAGTTACTGCAAAGACAGCACCTCTGGCTGCATCTCACCCACCCAGACATCAGCAGAAGTCACCTGGCATCAATGGCTCCTTCCACAGACAGAGGGGTGAAGATCCGATCATAAGATGTAACCTGGATATGTAAAGAGAGAATTTACTTTTATTATCTCACAAAAACACCTTTTTTCTTTTAATCTACAAGGAAGTCAACCCAGTCAATAAATGGATATTTTTCCCTATTTGGTGAGAATTTACCCAGATATGAAAAGGAAAACTAAACCCAGAATTTTGCTGCCAGAGGTGGGAGTCAGCTGGCCAAATTGATAAACCTGAAGCCACTCATGTCAGAAACAATTCCTCCTAGATCTGAGTTCTGCCATCTTTACAGAGCTGCCTTCAGGGGTTCAGCCCATCCCAACCATTTTATTCCTGGTGTTACCTCCCACATTTTGAACCTTCTAAGCTCAGGGCAGTGGGGCAGGACATTTTGTGCTTCAGGAGGAATGAGAAATCACCAGAAAAGTACTCACAGTGACACGGTGAGTGACAGCACTCTGCAGGGGTTCTGCTGAGACACACAACAGATTGGCCACAATCTGAATCTCAGTGTCACTGGCAATGGCTGCGTGTTCAAAGGATTCTTTCTAAATAAGAAAGTGTTCTTTATTATATATTACTATACATATATTACTGTCTATATTACTGTACATTATAGATAGGAACAATGGATGGGATACAAGGTCCCTCCTGTATTAATATCTTATATTAATATTCTCAACAGCACCTCAGCTGCACAGAGCTGGTCACAGCCTGGGCAGAACACCAGGGTCATTTTGGCTCCTTAAAAAGCCACCCAAGCTCTAATGACCTTTGGTTGCCTCCCATCTTCTGTCCCTGCCTGGACCAGTTTAGAGCACAACACTGAAAGGACAGAAAGGTCTTCAAAGGATGTCATCCTCAGTCAGGAATCATGTCCTCGGCCCCACTATGAGACAACAGCAATATTCAGCACAAATATCCCATTCTCAAGCTGTTGGGGTTACTGTACCTCATAGGAGGTAAAGCAGATGTTCCCCAGCTGCAGAATGGCAGCCAGGACAGCCCAGGTGGAGCTCAGCTGATCATCTGAGAGGTTGATTCCCTCCAGAGCTTGCACCAAGACCAGAAAATCCTGACTGTCCTCCTTTCCCAGGACATCACATGCTCTGCCCTGAGAGAAAAGGGACAGATAATCGTGATCAGCCCCTTTAGCCTCGGGCAGGGGTTAACCCACCACTGCAGGGAAGCAGTTCAATGTTTTAAGGACTGGAGGAATCTGAAGAGATAAAAGACACCTCTAGTGGAAATTCAGCATTTGTGGTGAGGGGCCAGTGTCTTTACCCCCAGGAATTTTGTGATTAAGATCTCTCTTACCCACACATACCAAGTTCCTGCTGGAATTCCAGTACAAGCTGCCCAGGATCCCCCTGTCCGGGCAGAGCTTGAGAAGCAGTGTCTGAGTCTGCTCCAGGTAAATGATGGCAGAGCTGCTGCCCCAGTTGGTACCAGTTGGGGTTCTGTGCCCCCAGGAGCCCCCCAGGGATACAGCCTGTCTCACCTTGGCCACAAAGCTTCACCACAACACTGCTCATCACTCCTCTCACCCCTCTGCTGCTTCTTTTCTCTACAAGAGGACATTCCCAGCAGCTGCCTGTGACCCTAATGGTCACAGAAATCCTGGGTCAGGGGTTCTGCAGAACCAGTTTGTGTTCGAGGGCATTCTTTGACCATAACTCCCAGCTCTCAGCAGATTTTGGTGAGACAGGGATGAGGTCCAGGCAGCCCTTGGGCTTCTTCTTGCCAAAATCGATTTTGTCAGTCTCTGCTAACTCTTTCGTGCATAATTTGATCTTTTTCCCTTTTCTGCTCCGCAGCAGGCTGGGATATTCCTGTTAATTATCACCTCGATGACTTTGCTTTACGATGCTTTGCCAGCCGGGAGCCATCAATCACCCATTAAGGGCTGGGCCCTTAATTGCCCTCCATCCTTGAGTCATTAATGGCTCTTGTCCATTGCCTGAAGCTGAGCTGATAGCAATCACTGCCGAGGATTCCTCCTGACCGCAGCTTCTGCCAAGAATTTGAATTTCCCACCTGGGAAAGCTGACTCACACTGATATAGGAAAAATCTCTTGCAATTGTTGTGACCTTCTTGATTATGGAAAACAATCTTTAAAAACTCAAACAAAACCTACACTCACCAAAAAAAAAAAAAAAAAAAAAAAAAAAAAAAAAAAAAAAAAAAAGTGTTCCAAGATTGTGACTTGATGTAAGTCTGACAAGCAAATTTAAATTTAATTTAAATAATTGCAATCAGCAGTATATTTCAGTGATTTAAAATCTGCACCCATTGACTCAGTCAATAAAGCAAGCGTTTTGCAGAAGATAGAAAGAAATCCTCCCTGCTTTTTGCAGTGAATTGCAAATGCAAGGAAAGACAATGGGAAAAGGGGTTTTACACCACACGATGGAGCCATGAGTCTACACAACGACTCTCGGTAAAATCCGTCCTTCCAGAATAGACGGGCACTGAAAGGTGAGAAAATGATCACAAAAGAGACAAAGATGATGATTCTTAGATCAGGTATGAGAAGGAGCCGAGTATGAGAAGGAGCAGAGCTGACTTTAGCATAGTCCTGAGAGTCCTTTGCAGGGGAGAAAAGTGATTTGGTGCCTCTCTAAGCAAACAGAAGGGATGCCTGGGCCATTTCTCTCTGCCAGCTACTGCAGAGCACCCTCAGCTCACTCACCTGGTTCAGGTAAAAGTAGGACTCTGCCTCCTGCAAATACATCTCCTCTTTCTGCTCCATGGGCAGCCCTGCCAGCAGCTCGTAAAACACGTGGTAGTTCCTCTCACCGTGGGCCTGGTGGGACATTCAAGGAGTTGATCCATATCCAGCTCCAAACCCCTCCAGAACACACTCACAGAGCAGGACACAGGTTCTGGGGTCAGCAGGACAAAGTCAGAACCACTTCATTTGAAAAGTTTCCATTTTCCACTGACACCTTAAGAACATCCATCTGTGAGAAGGCCTTTTCACACAGCTCTAATATTTGACCATTTCCACACTCCAGAGCTAAGAAAAACTAATTGAGGGAAGATTCAGCTGTCAGTAATCCCTAATAAGTGGTTTAATTCAACCTGTTTGAGACAGAGAAACCTCCTATTTTATTCAAATAAAAGAAGTGATCACCCTGTACTACATGGAGGGGACATAGTTCTTGCTAATAGAAGAAATGGAAAGTAATTTTCATACAGATTCCCACCCCTGACACCTAACAGTAAGTTTAAGATGAAATGTTAATAAGGGAGAGAGGGGGCCACTGGTCCTCACCTGAAACACCACACGAGATTTCTCCAGCAGGTACTGGGAGATGGATGTTCCCACCACGATGCCACTGAGAATAAGACAACAGATCCCGTCAGAAGCTGGGGACTGCTTTTCTGCAGACTTGTGTCTCTGCAGGTAAGAATGATCTTTGGGATATAATCTGCATGACTTTTCAAAATATTTTGACAAAACTGTGGGACTTTCAGGGAAACCAAGCATCCATGGAATAAGAAGGAAAGTCTTAATGTGGGTAGGAAAAAAGGTGAATTCTTTTAACAGTCTGAAACCACCATCAGAGTTCCACAAAGTGTCTGTACCTGACCTGTGAGTGCAGCTGTGGGTTTGGTAAGTGACCTAGAAGAGGAGATGAACAGCAGTGGGTCAAAGCTTTCTGCTTGTATGGAATTATCTGGGGTAGTGAGGATGAAGGTCAGTTGTGAATAAATGCAGACAGACCTTACAGTGCAGAGTGAGCAAGAAAATGGCACGTGAAACCCACTGTAGATAAATGTGAAGTGATGGGTACAGACCCAGCTTCACATATAAACAGGCTCAAATTTAAACATTGCTCCTTGGGACTGAGACCTGAGGGTTTTGATAGACTGTTCCATGAAAGAATCAGCTCAGTGCTTGGCAAAGGTCAGAAAAAAACCCCCAAACAAACCAATCAAACCCAGAAGTCAGAAAGAAGGCAGGCTCAAAACAGAAAGGTGGTTTTCACAGGACTTGTTAGACCTGTGGAACACTTGTTAAAGGCTGTTGCAGAGGTATCAAGTTTGCATGAATCCAAGAAGAGACTGGAAAACCTCAGGAGACTGAGGAAAACTGAGCTGCTGCAAATGTTAAAGAGCTGGAGGGGTGTTAGGGAAAAGCAGAGTGTGTATTTGGGCTGTTCTTGCATCAGGCAGTGCTTGAGGTCAGTGCTGAGGACACAGCAGGGTATCAGATGGGTCCTTGGTATAAACCAGTTCAGCCATTCTTATGTTCTTCATTTAACACTCATCTTGAGAACTGCTCTTTTTCAGAGGAAACACAAGAAAAAACAAAGCAGGGGTGTAAACTCTCCCTCTTCCTACCCTGATGACAACAAGAGTGAAGGGGAGGGGGGGTTATTGTGTGAACTCTCAGCACTGGTCTCACCCAAACACCCCTTGGCAGCTGCAGGGGCCCGAGGAGATTCTTGAACTCACTGTCGCAGGTGGATGTTCAGCAGCTTTCCAAAACGGCTGGAGTTGTCATTGAGGACGGTTCTTGCATTCCCAAAACTCTCCAGGATGGGTAGGACATTGCAGGGCTGTAAAGAAAAGAGGGAGGGAACACTTCAGTAGCAATCACAGGTTTTTAAACCCAAAAGGGGTTTAGGTACCTGTCAGTTTGAAAAGATAAAACAAAAATGTGACTTCACTGATGTAATTCTCACATGGGTAAAAGATATCTTTTTAAACGTGTCCTGGTGTCATTCTCTCTAGCAAGTGGTGAGTTGCTCTGTGAGCTCTTTACCCTTGCTGCTGTAATCTTTCACTTTACTTCTGCTCTGTGTTTGTTCAGATTCACCTCCCAGACTCTGCCAAAAGCTCTCCATGGCAGCTGCCAGCTCGCTGTTCAAACAGATACAGCAGTTTTCACATCTCCCAGGTATTAAAATACAGAACTACAAATACACCAGCTGTCCTCGAGTTTTTTGGGGCACAAACCCTCCAAGTCCAGCCACAGAAATAACATCAGCAGCATGGCCTCCCTCCTGTCCTTGGCTTCTTTTCCCTGCCCAACCCTCACAGCCTCCAGCCAAGCTCACTTGCCTGTTACCTGTCTGATCCTGTGGCTGTCAGATCCCTGGTACAGCATGGTCAGGTATTGCACAATGGCTTTGGCAGCTTCTGTTTTCCCTGATCCACTGTGCCCACTGCAGGAGCAAGAGGTGGAGAAGTTGGCATCAAAACAGAGATACCTGATCTGGGCACATCAGAGGCCCTGCTACAGCAAATCAGAGGGGTTGTGCTGATTTACAGCTGAAAATCTGTCACCCATTGCTTGAAACATTGAGATAACCTGACAAAATGGGCCCAAATAGGATTCCACTGGGGAATATCAGACTCCTTCTCTCCCAATCTTCTGAAGTGAAATGAAATTCAAACTGTTTTTGCACAGAGTGAAATAAAAATCCACCTTATTCAGCTTCTCCACAGCAGCCCTCACGTAAGAGCCAGAAGGATCAACTTACAGGCAGTGAAATACAAAAGTGGAACTTTTACATAAAGAAATTAAAGGGCCTCCAACAAAGGCCTTCAGTTCCTACCTGATGATGACACACTGCTCCTGCTCTGATGACTGGGACAGTGTGTAGGCCATCTGTGCTATGGCAAAGATGTGTCTGGATGGACAGAAAGAAACCCTTGTTAGCTGACCCCACATTTCCACCTCACAGAAAGATTCCTCATCAGGGATCTACATTAAAGATGGACCAATGTCTTGATCAAAGAAACTTGACTTAAATATCACAGAATGGTTTGGGTTGGAGGGACCTTACAGATTATCTCATTCCTCTGCCATGGAGGGACAACTTCCACTAGACCTGATTTTCCCAAGCCCTGTCCAGCCTGGCCTTGGACACTTCCAGGGATGAATTTTAGCTCTGTAGAATTAGAGACCCAAGCAACTACAGCTTTGCCAAATGGGCTGTTCAATCCCTGTGACATTCATCCTTCTCTACCAGAGAAGTGGAGGAAAATAAAATACTTTCTGGAGCACAAACAGAACAGGGTTCAGAAAGTTATTTGAGAAAGAAAAACATACGGGGCATTTTTTGAGAGAGTCCCTTGCTGGTACTCTGTAGCCACATCTTCAGAGTAGATACTGAGGTCTTTGAAAGGATTCACAGAAATCAAAATTTGCCCAATGTAAGTCTAAGACAAAAAAAAAAGAAAAGAGGGAAAATCTGGTGGCTTCTTAGAATTTTCTGGATGAGGGAGGCAGCTGAATGCATATATTAATACAAATATACAAATCCCCTTTAAAGGAATATTATTTATTCTGATTATACTGCTGATTTATCAAAGACACAGCTTTTCAGTGGTCACTTTCTAATCTCTGTCATCAATAATTTGGGATAAGTGAGCACTCACTGGTCTGTGGTCATCTGCTCTATCTATTCTCCAAGCTCCACGTGAAATTACAGGTACAGGTTTGAACACTTGAGCCAGTAAATGGAAAAGAGAACAATTAACCATCCACAACCAGATCTGGACTGCAACGTTGTGAAATGTTTGCAGAAACTCTGAGGTTTCTTCTCAAGATCCACAATTGTTAACTCAGAACTTCTCTGCTAAAATAGGAGATTCCCACTAGGAGCAGCTGAGGCTAAAAAGGAGCCCAAGTATGCTCACAGGTATTGGCAACAAATACCAAAATTACAGAGAAACTCTGGAACTTTCAGATTCCAGCCCAAATAGTTCATGCTACCTGATTTCTGAACAAAAGCTGTGTGAGAATACTTTTTATCACTGTTCCCAGTAATGAGTGAGGTACTTGGTGCATTATTAAAGCTTGATGGCATAATATAAATTATTTTCTCTTAAAGCTCATTGTTCAGAGTGAATAAGCAGTGAAGAAAACCAAGCCAAGCATCACTATCCATACATAAATGAGATTGCGATGGAACCTCTTCTTCAGGCACAGCAGGATTGAGCTCTCACAGACATCCCTACAAAGAGAGGAAAGGATTTGTCAGTCATAAGCTTCACTTGCATGTGTTAATATTAAATATTAACCTTTCTGCCCTCCCAAGGATCACAAAATATTCTGAGTTGGAAGGGACCCACAAGGATCATGGAGTCCAACTCTTAAGTGAATGTCCTGAACGGGGGTCAAAGATTTTGTGTGGAGCTGAGACTGAAACTCTTCACTGCCTTCATGTGGTTACAACATCTCCAGGATTAAAACACATCAGAGAATGGAGCATTCAAAGCTCAGAACTTCCTCTGTGTGATCACAGCTCCTTGCACAGCCTTTACAGGTGTTTATCTCAGCAGGATGGCAGGAGGGGAGGATGTGTGAGGGGCAGTGTCAGGGGCTTCTCTTTCAACAGCAGCAGTGAACCAAGGGTTAAACAGCTCTTAAAGATGAATTTTTCACAGCTGAAGGCAACAGGAGTCACTAAACTACAGATGTCAATGTCAGTAGGCAAAGAACATAGAAATGTGCTTCTCATCCTGCAAGCTGTCCTTTCTCACCACTCACTTCATACAATAAGAAAGACATTGTTAAATTCCCAATTCTGTCCTTCTGCTACATCACAGAAGTCACATCAGCCTCTAAACCTAATTTCCCCTATCCATTAAGTATTTTGTGGTTTTTTTAGAACCATTTCAGGACTGGGAACCATTTAACAGGAGGAACAGAGTTCCAGGGATGCAGCTGTACAGAATTCTGTTAACCAGGCTGAGCTGCTGGCTCTGGGTGTGACTGCAGAGGTTCAATGTGCCCTCTCTGTGCAGCAGAGCCTGGGGACATGCTCTACATAACAGCCAGGAGCTCCCTCTGCACCTCTGCTCCTCCCCAGTGCTTCAGTGTAGGTCCAGAACTTAAATACTAAAATTCAGCCTTTCACTCAGCTTTTCAGCAGAGCATCAGTTACTCAGCTATGATATGCATCCAATCAATTCTGCTTTCTCCCACAGAGGAAAAATTTTATTTTCTCCTATCTAGCTAATGATCTGTAATGTGTTTTCTATTGCTGAGCCACCTTTGCAGGGTAACAGGCAAGCCCCTGTGACCTGAATGAGCTGCAGACACTGAGGACACCTACTCCAGTCTGGTTAGATCTTCAATCTCCTCAATTTCTGCACAGTGTTCTTCACACATGTACACCTGAAATGCACAGATACATGGCTGAAAATCAGGGGAAGTTCAGCTCCATTCCAGTACTGGGGACAACACCTGTACCTGTTCCTGCATGAACTCCATCTCCAGCATGTTGTCAGCAACATCTTCTGCCTCCCACTGGTCCCTGCAGACCCTCACACGGCTGCTGGTCAGCTGGGGCTCCTTGGAGATGGCCCATTTGCTCAGGTTCTCGATGGTTGGCTGTGGCAGCAGCTCAGAGTTCAGCCACGCTGCAGGGTCACATCCCTGCTGCTGGGACCAGTGCACAGCAGGAGTGACCACGGATCCTGCAGTCTGGAGGTCACCTGAACCCTCCTTGGTATCCACCTCACTGCAATAATCTGATGTATGAAGTGGCTCCTCCTCTCGACATGGGAGGAAGCCCTGCTCACTCTTTTGGTGGCTTGGATCCATCAGAGATCTGGGAAGGTCACATTTGAATCTGTGACTCTGTTGCACAGGAGTGACAGATCTTCTCTCTGATGGAGATTTCATTTTCTGTAAGGAATAACCACTGCCAGAGCCCCTGGACAAGGAGTTCTTAGCCTTAACCAAGCTGTGGACTCTGGGGAACACTACAGCAAACTTGGCATCAGTAGCACTGTTCTTCTCATCTGAGCATGGAAAGGAACCGGTTCCATGAGCAGGGGAATCACCAGGAGCCAAATCAATGTGTCCCACTTCCTCTGTAATTTTAGGACCACCTTTCCCCTCCACTAATGCAGCAGAAGATTCTTTGTCCCTCAGCTCAGCCCTCTCCAGCTGTTCAGCTGCACCAGGGAAGGCTTTGCCAGACCGACCAGCCCACCCAGCAGTGCTCAGAATCCGGATTGCCATTCTACTTCTGAATCCAAAAGGTTTGCTGCTCTTCTTCTTCTTCTTTCCAATTTTCTTCAAGAGCCATCTGGAGATACCAATTGCACGTGCCACACTCAGCAATCGAGCTTTCAGCCTTGCTTTCTTGGCAGGTTTTTGGCCAAGCCAGCTGGTGACTTTTCTAAAAGCAGAATGGGTGTGCAAGTGTTTGGATCCTTCCCCACCATACCCAGGTTCTGTTTCAGAAGGTGCCTCTGCAACCACTTCTTCTGTTTTCTCTTTTTCTGCCTTTGTAGACCGGCCTGAACTCTGTTTAACTTTTCCAATAACTTTTCCAACTTTCTTCTTCTTCTTTCCAAGGAGCTGCTTATCAGACAATTCTTTTGTAATTGTGGAGCAGCTTGAAGTATTTAATCTTTTCTCTCCAAAACTCTGAGCTATGTTGGGTTCTTTCTGTTTACTGGGAGTTTCTAGAGTTATGGGTTTTGAACAGATGTTTGGAACATTGTTCTGGTCTGAGCTGGTTCCCAAAGCCATCTGGGCAGGATTTGGTTTCTGGCTTGGTGATAGTTTGATCTCAGTGTTTTCATGCTGGTTTTGCAGGGAGATTTGGGATTGAGAAGGACATTTCTTTGTAAGCATCAGAGCTGGTAGATCCTGCCTGCTGCGGTCTGAACTGTCCCTCTGCCTATGTCCAGCCTCTTCACCTTGTTCTGGGATCTTGCATTTCCCAGGTTTCTCCTTCAATGACTTCTGCTCCTTGGAGAGGAAAGATCCATCTTCCACCTGTCTGCCTTCATCATTCACCTTCTTTTCCTGTTCACATCTGCTAAGGTGAATGTGGAGTTTTGCTTTCACAGCAGTTGGGAGCAATTCTGGTTTGTTTTCTTTTACTTCATCAATATTCTCTACAGGGCTGCTCTCTCCACTGCTGTCAGAATTCACTGGTCCATCTTTTGACATATCTCTGTCATTTTCTAGTATATTTTCCTTGTCTACTTCAATATTTTTCCTGTCCTTAACACTCTTAACTGGGAGTCCAGAAGTGCTTAACTGATCATCTGCCTCACTGCTCTCAGCTGGAGCACATTCCGGTTGTCTCAGCATCTTGTCTGGCTTCCTCATCCTCTCCTCTGCTTCCAATTCTGCAAATTCAGTGCCTTTGGCCTCAGATTCAATTTTTCCACTTGTGGTCACCTGCTCCTTTTCAGGTTCAAAAGGTGCTTCCTTGCTTTCATCAGCCAGTTCCTTGTAGCCTTTTCCTTCACTCACAGGGGGATATTCGAGCACAACTTCTTTCCCACTGTTGCCATCTTCCCCTGAAGAGCTGCTCTTCTCTTCACAAGAGCTGCTTTTCTCTTCACTGGAGGAAGTGCTGTCCACCACAGTCTCCTTTGTAGCTGTTCTGTGGGTTTCATGGCCTTCACTGCTGGAGTCAGAGCAGGAGTTACCTGAGGTTTCCAGAATATTTTCATCCTCGCTTTCAGTAATGACAATCCTGGTAAGATTTTCAACTTGCTTTTTCCCAGTCCTCTCACCTTTTTCCTGTGCTGTACTGCCTTGGGATTGAGAACCTGATTTCTGCTCAGAAGCCTCCTTGAAGTCCCAATTCCCTCTGTGCCTTCCCCTGGGGTTCTGTGCCTTTTCTGCCAAGTTCTGTTTCTGAAAAGAGCCTTTAGCACCTTGTTCTGTGATAGCCTTTACAGCCCCCAGCTCAGAGCCTGTCTCACCAAGTCTCTTCCCACACCTCTTTTTAAAACTCCGTTTCTTTCTGTTTGTGATGGCTTTTCCCTCCTTGTCACTGCTGTCCTCAGTCTCCTGCCCTGATGTCATTTCCCTTTGCTTGCAAGCTTTTCCTTTTCTCCCCTCCAACCTGGACACTCCACGTTTTCTCCCCAAACTGGATTCACTTTTATCATTTCTCCTGCAGGCTCTTTTTTTTTGGAATAACTTCTTGTGGTCATTTTCTTTGCTTTCCTGAGGCCTCCCCAGCCTCTGGATTTTTAAGGGCTCTTCTCCAAGGCTGTCACCTTTTCCAGGCAGTGACTCTTTGGCTTTCACTTGGCCTCTGCTCTGATCTTCCCTCCACTTCCCACGGTGGATCTTTGAGTCTCCTGCAGAGTTTTTGTCACAGACCTTCTCTTTTCCAGCCTTCTTCTGCCGAGTCTTGGATGGGGAAGGAGGCATTTCCTCAGTGTTCAGGAATCTGTGAGGGTTTATCTCAACCCACCTGTGAAAGGAAACATTGTGCATTTTGCTGTGAAATAAGCTACAAAGGGAAGCCAGATGCTCCTGAGCAATAATTTGCCTTGTTTCTGTGGAGCCAAATAAATGTTTGCAGAGCCTTGCCTGACTGCCCTGTTCCAAGTTAATCTCTGCCTTATTTGTCTCAAATCACCCTGATTTTCTTCTTTTATCAGAATCATACCATCACAGGATATGATGACCTGGAAGGGACCCATCAGTACCATCCAAGTCCAACTCCCCAAGAACCCCATCATTAGGCCACGTGTCCAGATTTTCCATAGCTGACAAAGGTTTGGACTTGAACTGTAGTTCAAGATAGAATGATTATTTTATTTAAGTTTCTGCTTCTCCAATATCCTTCTTTGTGCTGAAGAAGAGAGGAACACATCTAATGATGTGTGTGAAATAAATGTCAGAAGCAAATGTGTCAAAACTTCTCCACTCAACTGCCCTGAGTGCACTGTCATTCCCTGGCAGGGTGGGAAATGTTCAGGACCCCAGGTGTTATCTCTTTATCTCTTTATCTTTCCTCTAACCATATGCATGGAATAATGGATGTAAAAGTGCCCAAAGGATTGGTCCTGATCTTTCAGACTGATGCAAAATATCACTTCTATCCTTTCCAGCTATCCAGACCCTTTATGAGTCAACCTCTTGCTGCTTCAGAGATGCCACTGGGGCCCCTGAGAGTGAATGAAGTGCTGATGGTGGAGCCTGGGATTGGGTCCCCAACACCAAACACTGCAAGGAAGGCTCCAAACCACAAAACACTGAGAGTGCAACTGAAAGGAAATGATGGATCAGAGAAAGGAAAACTTGGACTAAGGGAAAAAAAATCTTATGGCAAGGAAACTCATCAGTCTGCACCATCTTCCCAAAGAAAAAAGATAAAAAGGCTCTTGTTGGGGCTGTTTGAGTCTATCTTGGAAATTTCTTTACCCAGTGATGGGCAGGGACAAAACCAGCACAGGGGACAGGGAAATTCCATTATAGATCCTCTCATCTCTTTCTCTGTTAAAGTCTTCTCTCCATTTTCTCCCTTTCCTTTCTCTCAGTTTTTCAGCCAGCTCTGTGGATTGTCCACAGGCAGAAGAGAAACTTCAGCCATCACAGGTTTACAGATTCTCTCAGTGGGTAACAGAGGATGGAGCAGTCAGGATTTTGTTACTGATTTATCCTGAATTCACCAAGCATTGACTTATTTAAAGGCTGAAATCCACCATCTGGAAGCCTCCAGGCACATGTTAGACTATTATGGGATGTATTTACCTGTCTGGCACTCTGACCCTGCAGCCCAGTAGCTGAGGGTACAGTGTCTGTACACAGGCTACGAGCCCAAAAGAGTTTTGGCCAAGGTTTCCTGGAACTTCCGTCCACAGGCATCTCCTTGCCCCAGGGAAGGGGATGGGGGAAAAGCACACAGTCAAGATTGCAATTCAGCAAGCTTTAAAAGCTCTAAAACTTTATAGCTGCTATAAAGTCTGTCAAGGAATGAGAATTTTTAGCACTTAGTACCTCAAGAAAGATGGAAATCCAGCCACTCTCCATAAAATCTTATGACCTGATTGCAGACTGAAACTTGTCCAAGTGTATTTACAAGTTATTAAAATAAAATTTGAAAAAAGGCCATTTAAAAGTACATTCCAGTACTCTGGGAACAACTCTGTAAGATAACACACAGTGAATCAAGGAGTTTGTCTCACCTCAGTCACTCCAAGGAGGGCAGCAAAACCACATTTGAGATTTCCACAGCTCAGGAAGGATGATGTTCTAAGAAAAGCACATTGGGTGTGTGTAAAGCACAGGGGTTTATAGCAAATATTGGTTCATTTTCTGTACCACCTATTCTGTGCTGTTCTGCACCACAGAACAATCTGCAATAGAGAAAAAAAATTAAAAATGTATCTCCCTTTCCCCCAGCTGCAACTCTAATACTGAAGCAAAAGCTGCTGCCCTGAAAGCAGTTACAAACATTAAGGGCTCCCCAAAAATGTGTCTTTAGGGTTCCCTCTAAACTTGCTTTTTTGGATCTGGTCTAGAGTTGACTCTGTTCAAACTCTCCTGGATACTCTGCACAGTGCAGAGCTCATCTCTTAACACCAATCCTCTTCCCTAGGTGTCTGGTCACCTCATTTCAGCCTCTCCCCTCCCCATCTCTAGGCCCCAGTACTCCTGGCCTAGATCTCTAAATCCTGCAACAAGACTTTTGTTACTGAGATTAATGGCAGCTGAATTAGACCCTAAATCCTCAGTACAGAATAGTTGTTAATAATCTGTCCTCCTGGGGGCTTATAGTTGATTCAGCTTCTCTACAGTGCCAAATGCAGGAGAAAATAATAAATAAAAGTCTGCTTTTATGTGCTGTGGCTAGATAGTCATGTGTCTGCAGAGCTAAAGCCTTCCACAAAACAAAAATGCTGAAATTCTTGGAGAAGGAGGAAGGTCAGGAACACTGCCCAAGTTTGTAGGGAGCTTAGACAGAGGAGTTTGGTTTGACTCACTGTAAAGACAGGACCCCAGACTGAATCTGGGTTAGAAAGTGAAAAACTGGAGTTTACAATTCTTCAGAGACAGGGTTTTAGAGCAGATTGGTTTGTAACACCACTGTTATTACTGGGAATGGGAAGATGAATCACTGCTTATATAAACAATTCTTTTGACATCAGACCTGCTCTGATTAACTGCCCTGGACCATCTGCCTGCTGGACACATTGCAGCAGGTGAAAGATGCTGCTCATCAGTTTTTCAGCTCCCCTCAGCACAGCAACTTCACCTAAATCACTACAGGAAAAAGAACAATTCTGTGGCATTCTCCCTTTTTAGAAGAAATGAGAATAACTCACATCAGAGAAATAAGATCTTCAGTGCTGTCAAGAATCACAGCATGAACCGACAGATAAAAAGAAGAGCAGAAAGCACACGCTGCTATTTTAAGACCAGGAGGGAATTGTCTGTCTTCCCTGAGCACAGTGGATTCTCCCAACCCATACAGAGGAAAGTAAAATCATTAATATTAAAGGAACCTGCCTGGAACTTAAGAATTAAGTTTCTATTTTCATTCATTGTACAAATTGCTCAAATCCCTTCTCTTATCAGCACAGTAGTTTTTTGGTAACATACCTAGATGGATTCCAGCAAGCTGCCCCATCCCTGGATCACAGCTCACATCCATGCAGAGGTAACATATTCCCTCTCCCATGCCTTCTTTCCATGCAGCCCAGGCTCTGTTCCAGAGTTCCTGCAATCCTGCCCAGCTGTGGAGTCTAACAGGGATTCTGGCTGGGCTGTGCCCCAAGAGCAGATAATTACATGTATATGGAAGGAAAGTGGCATCAATAATTCAAGCTAATCCCATGGTACCTTTTGAACTTCTCAACCAGCAATATCAGCAGCTGGCTTGCAGAGTTTGGGATAAAAGAAGAGGTGGGATTTCACCTAGGTCAGGTGAATGTGGTATGACTAGGTGCACCCTCAAAGAAAGACTGAAAGGGTCAATTCCAAAACTAAAACACATCTGCTATAAAGGAAGAGGCTGAAAACTACCTAAAAAAAAATAAAAAAAAAAGCTTAGGCCAGTGAAAATAATTAAATCATAGGTCCCTTTCTTCTGCAGCCCTGGAGTTTTATTCCAGGGAGCCAAGCATGGATAGCTCAGCCTCTGCTCTCTCCTTGCCAATACCCAGCTTGGAAACAGGAAAGCAGTTTCCAGCTGCTCACTGAAAAGACAGCAAAACTGGCACCATTTTTGCCCTCATTATGCCTAAATCTCAGTCCAAATCAAGCAGAATGGCTAAATCTCCTTTCAACTCGAATTTCCAAATATTCTTTTGCAGACTGGACGAGGTTACTCACAGCCAGTGCTTATGTCCATGAAACTCTGTTTAATTCAGGGATGGTTTTGCCCTGCCTGGGTTGTTCTCAAGAAACCAGGTAACAGAGCAGGCACAAATGCTCAGTGTGAGCTGTATGTGCAGCCTCCCCCTGCTCTCCCAGGCTGCAAAAGGAGAGCAGGATTTAACTGCTCTGAGAATGTCCCTGGCTCTGGAAGGTTTCCTGCCCTCTCCCAAAAAGCCTTTCCACAGGAGCTGGAGGTTAAACAAAATGAACTCAGCTCTGTCCAGCCACCACAACGAGTGACCTAAACATGAAATGTGGTAAGATTTAAGATGATTTGCAGCATTAGTTTGGGACCTCTTTGTCCATCTCCTTCCAAGAGCCCCTGGCTGTTATGTTCTGTATCTTGAGGACTCCTCCATTAAGAGGCAAAGGTAAAAACCGGGGATTGAGCTGGAGAACTCAAGAAACATTTTACCTGAGCCTTCTGTCCCTGGATGCTCCACTTCTCTTAGTTCACAAGAATGAGAATGTAGAGCAACAGTGTAGTTAATTATTTCATCACATTCTTTTATTAACTGTCCACAAATAACTCTCTATCCCTATCTGCAGAAAAGAGAAATATCTCCTGTAAAGCCCAGAATGACTGATGGCATCTGAAACATTAATTCCTCAACAAATCTTGGAGAAAAGCCCTAGGGCTCTTGGCTCAAAGCTTCTGATGTGTGTGTGTGGCAGGGAGGAGAAGCTGCTCTGAAGAATTCAACTCTTGAGGAGGAAATGTCTCTAACAAACTCCATCAGCATCAGCTGGAGCCTCTTCAAGGCTCTGCATAGCCCGGGCAGCACCAGAGCTGCTGCTTTGATTTGTGTGATTTGTCAGAAGCCTCAGATATTTGGCTTTCACCCTGGGATGGCTGAGATGAAGCCACTGATCACATTCACTTCAGATTCCTGTCTGCTCTGAGCTACCTGAGATGAGAAAGGCTAAACTGGTGCCGTGCAGATATTCCCTCCCCACCCCAGTCTCCAGCCTGGCTGTCCCAGCACCTCTGACCTGAATTCTCTGCACAGACTGAACACATTTGTTTGCCTTTTAAAGTGCTCCTGGCAAGATGCTGGCAGTTGGTTCATATCACGTTAAGGGAGAGGGAGATAAGCACCAAGAAAGATGAAACCCTTAAGATTTCAGCTCCAGATCCCTAAATAGACTGGATAGTGGAGTTTCCTAAAGATTTATTCATTTATGCAAAATACCAGGTCCTTTCAGCCAGAATTCAGCCACTATGATTTCAAAAAGTTATTAGACAGTGATAAAATATCAGAATCACCTTTTGACTGCAAATTCTTCTTAAGTCAATTACATAAAATAAAAGCTTTTGATACTATTGCATAAAAAAGGCATGAGAAGGTAACTCCATTTTTAAAAATTAGTAAATCACATAAACACAAGAGCAGAAACTGGCTGTGATTGATCAGAGAAATGATACTTTGCATAAATTCCCAACCACCTTATTTGCTCGGGTACAGAGATTGGTCAAAGCTATTCTTAGGAACATCTGTTAAGATTAAACTTGATTAATATATAAATAGGGTCTCCTCTTGGTTTGACTCCACTGCAAGCAGAATTGACAATCCAGTCAGGACCCTGAAGCCTGTAAACCTTGTTTAAAAAAATATATTTTTTATTTATCTCCCCTCCATTCCCCCACCCCCTATTGCATTAATATAAAATATCTCCACTCTTGCTTCCATACCATATGCTGCCTCATATTGACAGAAAATATTCTCCTTAGAGCCTGTACCCCAGGCTACTGAGGGAGAATTCCTGACCTCTCATTCCTGACCTCTTGCAGTTTCAGACTGGTAAGGGCTCTGCTGCCTTCTTCCAGCTATTTTAAGACAAGTCAAAAGGTCTCCAAGGGCCTCTTCCCAGCCATAACCCGAGGAAGCCAAATAAAATATTCATGATTGCAAGGAGAAACCAAAACAATTAAGTTACATAGGTTTGAAAACAGCCCCCTTAAATATTTCAGGAGCACTTTGTTGCCCAGTTGTCCGTTCAGCAGGGCTGGATGATCCTGTTACACGGCAAGGCAGTGTCCTGTGCCCCATGGCAGGGTCAGAGACAGCCCCAGGCTCGGGGCAGGGATGGACCTGATCTGGGTGAGCTGAAGGACACACAGCTCAGCCTTCTCCCTTCTGATCCCCTGAGTGAGCTCTGTGGTTTGTGTCTAAAAGGAGAAAAGCGATGAGGCAAGGCTGTATAAATTCAGTCCTGGTTGGGGAGCACCAGTTTGGTGACACCAGTGAGCTCCTGGCAGAGCAGGACCAGCAGCAGCAGCCAGGAACAGGCCCAGGGGTCACCCCACTGCTCCTTTGCTGCTGCTGCTGTGTCCTGTGCTGTTCAGGGACTCAGGATGTGATGTTTGTACTTTATTTTTGCTGGGCACACCGAGGAACCTGGGTGGCCTCAAATGAGCTGTCCTTGCTCTCCTTCTGTTTCTGCATAGCTGGGAACCATGGGTTTGACAGAGAATTCCTTTAAATCAGTGAAATCCCCTGGATTTAAACTGGGTTTCAACCCAATTATACATGAAAGCAAGAGCTTTTTAATGGTGGGGGCGGGCTGAAGCCCCCAGGGCTGTTCCCCCGTGGGAAATGAGTGCTCTGCAGAAAGCAGTAAGCCCCAGAAGTACAAATCAAAGGCTCAAAGTGGAATGTCAGATTGTGCAGACCGAAATGATTACACCCAGGTAGTTTAAAATCCCCAGCAGATTCTGGTAAACTAGTAGAGATAAAGGTAGAAGGAATCATGCAGCCAAGGGTGAGGTCTCATGTTACAGCCGAACTTTATGGGGCCACTCCTTCCTTCCACTGTCTCCTGGGTTCCCCAGCTGTTCCCTTTGCACCAGGGCTGGTGGTCACCTCAGTGCAATTTGATCTTCCAGGTAAATTGACCTGATGCTGAGCTTCCTCCTAAATGAGGGGCCTGCTTGCCTGGAATTGCTCTTGCTGCTTATTCCCTTGTTCCAGATCATAAGGCATTAGTTAGCTAAAAATTAAATTTAAAAGCACAAGTGTGCACCAAGAGAAGAAAGGGAGCAGGAACAAGAAACACAGGAGGGCAGAACAGACTTTAGCCACAAAGGTGAAACTCTTTTGGAGCTCCTGAACTCTGGGAGGGAATGAGGAGGAGGGTACAGGAAGACCACTGTACCTGGGAGAAAGTTTGGTTTGGGAACTTGGGCAGAGGCTCTGTTAAAAGCAGATTATCCTACAGAGGAATAACAAACTTTCATGAGATATTGGGCCACTCACATTTTTTATGCCCTGTGATATTTTCTTTAGAGTTTTGAGGCACAGGCAATATTATGCTTTGCTACTGAAGATCTGAAACAAACTGGGAGTTGTTTGTTGAGCCAGGCATTTGAAGACTCTTCTCAAGGAGATTGCTTCCAAAACTTGACATTTATTTTATAGGATGACAAACATTTTCTCTCATTTAATATTAATTACCCTGTATCTTACGTTCTGTTCTACTGCAGATATTTAACTCCCTTGATCTTCTGTAGATTGATCCCTCTTCCTTTTATGAGAGGTCTCACCTCTTCCCTGTGCACAGGAGAGATCCTCACATAAATCTCTCTCACCAGATACCACTGTGACAAGGAAATGGTTTATAGAATTTGAGCCACTTCCATGCAGAATACATTCCAGTGGAAAGTTCTTTCTGTGCACAAGCAGATGCAGAACAAGCACATCAGTGAGCAAGTTCACCTGCAGAATCAAGCCTGGTCAGTCTTATGAAACAAGAACTGATCATTGCTACTTTCTGTTCCTTCTCCTCAAAGAAAATCTACCAGGTTAATGGTACCTGCATCCCATGCTATTAATTAATGAGGCACATGGAGCACTCATACATTAATTCATGCCTGTGAATTGAGTTACTGAGAAATTAGCATTTTTCTTGTGCACTAAAAACTACTAGTTGAAGACGTCACCCTCAAACAGGATTTTTTAATGGTTTAAACAAACCTCTAAGGAACAGCAGGGTGGGCACAGAGAACTGTCAGGAGGAATGTGCCTGTGCAACATCAGCCAGCAGAGATGAATTGGAGCAGGAGTGGTCTCACACAAGTCTGTCTCACTTTTCAACCATACCAATTCCTGCTCTGATTAAAGACATCCCAATCCATGAAGCCACATAGGCAGTGGTTTGGAGGCTGAATTCAGGACCACAGTCCAGGCATGAAATGGTTTGAGCTCTCACAGACACAAACCATATTCTAAGAAACAGACCAATTAGGCTGTGAAAAAAATTCATTCTCTCACTAACCAGACAGGCCTCAGGCTTCATGACCGAGATGAAAAGTACTTTTCCTTCCAACATTATATTCTTCTAATAGAACTGTTAGACAAATTCTGCAAATATTCAATTACTAAACATCTGAGAAAAAGCCTGTATTACTATTGAAAAGTTAAAAAAAAAAAAAAAGAAAAATAAAAAAGAGCTCCAGGCCAAGCTTTTCTAGGAGTAGAGAATTTTGGCAGCAAACACACGGCCCTATAAAAGAGCTCACATTACCAGAAAGCATTTGACCTAAAACTCAGGCCACTATAAAACAGCATCCCATATTAGGGACCCAATATGTGTACTCAGATGTGGAAAATTTCTTCTTTAGTTGTGATCCAAGACTGTCCCCTCTGCAGAGCAGCAGGTCTGTGGGGGTCAGGGAACGCTGTGCCAGCTTTGGTGGAAGGATTTTTTTTTCAAGACAGTGTTAACAGCAACTCTGGTCCTGCAGCCAAGGGCCACTTGCCAGTGCCAGGGCCCTGTGAGGCTGCACAAAGCAGCAGAAGGGGGAAGCAGAGCCAAAGCCTGACTGGCAATAACCCTAATAAGGGCCAATGAGCCCTCGGAGTGCTTCCAAGCATTAAAGCATTAGCTCTTGGAGAGAGCCAGCAAACTTCTATCAGATCCCAGACAAGGGGTTCAAGTGAAAAGTAGAGGTAGGCACAGAATTTTAGGGGTTTGGCAGCAGCTGAATCCTCTGATCAGAAGCAGGCCATTATTTTTAGTGTCAGCTGAGGGGCAGGCTAAGAGCAACCACAAGGCTCAGGAGGCAGTTCCTGAAAGGAAGAGATGAAGAGGGACTTTTTTCCCCCACTACATTCAAAAGCTGCTTATATTCATTCATTGAAGGCTCCACCCTTCGTGATCATCTCATCCCATCACCAATTTTACTTACTGCTCATTTTCTGACAGCACAAATAATACACCCTGTTTCTGTCACAAGCCCTTCCATCCCTTCCTGCCCAACTCAGAACACAACTGAAAGCACAATTAATGAGTTCCAGTCTTGCTCTGCTTTTTCCCTTTGCAACTTCTCCTGTATTTTAAGCATAGGAATTCTAAAAGGATTCTTAAGTCTCTGCCCACAAGTCCAGGATTTCATTCCAGTGAATCCTTCAGTTCCAGAGCTCTGCTACAAAAGAAACAAATCTGCCATATATCAGCACAAATCCTAAACTACCCAATCCCATTGAAGTCTGGCTTGTGCTTTGAGGAAAATAAGAAGCCTAGATTATTTTTTTTCTGCTGTTGGTTTTGCATCTAAATGCACTTTAGGGCTACAAAACATAGTAGCATTTTTGTGATTCTCTCACTCTTACAGTGGACTTTCTGGATTTTTCAAGTTATGTGGGTGAAAATGGGGGAAAGATAATAAATTGTTTCTGCCCTTTCTGAGTAGGACTGTCACATGTCCTCCCCCAAGTCCACCAACAAATAAACACTCAGAAAATACTTTAAAATCAGTCCATCTGTGAGGAGCAGAAGAAAGCAGCTGAGTGCACCAGGATGATGCACAGGCACAGGGTCACACCAGCTCAGAAGCTGCTGATTAAACCATCATTTCCTGTAAATTTGCAGCATCAGTGCCTGGCACAAGAGGTGGAAACAGCAGGACAGCTCCCTGCCAGCTTCAGTCCTGCAGCAAGGGACAAGGAAATAATAAAGCAAACAAATATAAGGAAGTGAAAACTACTTTAGAAATGAAAACTGAAAGAGAAGTGTCTCTAAAACCTCATTAGCAATAAATTAGGTCTCAAAGGAGGTATTAATACTTCTAAGAAGGAAGGGTGCCTGAAGCACCTGCTGAACAACTCTACAAGCATTTTTTCCTGCAGAATAGAACGTGCCATCCTAGTGCTGTAGGTAAGAAAGGATCCTTCAAGCCTTTCTTGGGAAGATCAAGACAGAGCCTGAAAGAAGAGGACTTCCAAGGAGAAGTTTCCAAAGCGTGCCCTTCCCAGCAACTCAGCACCATTCCAGGAGGATTTAGTTCTTCCTCACTGGCTGTCACAGTGCTACAAGCAAGTTACAGCAGAAAAATTTCAGAATACTTTGTTGTTTTTGTTAGCTGGAAAAGAAAGTGGTGTTAGGTGAGGGATAAAGGAAGGAAATTTTAAAGAGGAGCAAACTGCTCTCTGCAGTTTCACCAGCTTCAATTCCAAATCCACTGGCAGACAGCACAACAGCACTGCCAGATCAATCCTGTCTCCCTTCAGTGTTATCACCCAGGTTATTTCAGGTCAAACCAGCAATGATCTTCCAGGAACTATAATCTGAACCAGTGCCCCTTCCTGGCACCATCCCCCATCCCGTATGGTTGCAGGATGATGACACAATCACTGCTTCTCCCACCCAACACCTTGCTTTGCCTTCAGGAGTGCTCTTTGCCCCCCATCAGCTCAGAGGGCAGCTCCATCTTCTCCCAGACATCTCTGGGTAATATAAAAGAAGCTGCTGAAGGACAGAAGAGATATGAGAGAAGACAAGGATCACAAAAGGGAATTCAGTTTTTATTTACAAAAAAAAAAAAAAAGAGCAATGTAGTGTTGAAACAAAAATCAAATTCAATTAGTTTTCCTCGATTTGAATTTGGCTACAAAAATAGATTCTACCCAAATCCATAAAGCCAGTTAACAGTACCATAACAAACAAATCCCAAAATTACTCATTCAGATACCACATACAGCAGTCACAGGGATCTAGCATATATTACTTAATGTTTTCTTTCTTAAAGTAAATTTCTAAATGTTTTTGTTAAAACCCATAAGATTTTAAAAAAATGTACAAAAAATAATTGTTGGAGGTAACAGTGTGCGTTTATTAAAATCCTGCACCAAGGCAGTAAAACATTTATAATTTAAAACCCAGCCCAGTAGAAAAGAGAAATGTGCAAACATTTGAATGTTATATGTACTCAGAGGCTTGTGGTACATCAGACCTGGCATTCACTGCTGTCCTAAAGCAAGGCAGGCTCCAGCAGGAGAGGTCTCCAAGAGGCACTAAAGGGGAGGCAGAGGCAGAAGCACACGAGCTGCAGCTCCCCAGTCTGGCTGCTGGGAGCACTGGTGCCTTCTCCCCAGGGACGGTTTGCCCTGTCAGTAGTGTTATGGCACTCGATCCAATGCCAGGAAGTCCTCGATGAGTTCTGGTCAATCTGCTGTAGGAGGGAAGAATGCAAAAGCCATTTGAAAAGGCAGGCATTGAAAGCTTAATGAGAGCTAATGAGCTGATCCACTCAGATTGCTGCTGGGAGCTCTGGCTACCTCACCAGCTCACTTTGATAAGGGTAAGAGTCAGGAGCCTTCAAAGGATTTTTAGCTCTTCCTTTACCGCTGGTGTAGCACATAAGGTGCTGAATAATGCTCACACACCACTCAGCCAACAGATTCCCACCCTGAAAATTCAGGTCAGAGTTCTGCACAAAGCATTTAAATAAGCTGAAGCTTATGAAGAAATTTCATTCTACTTTATGCTTCCTTTGGCTGCTTCAAATATCTTTAGCCTCACCTACCTCCTCCATTACTTAGTCCATGTCCTAGCTGACTTCTTGCCAAATTTCTTTCTGCATAGCTTCTGCAATGACACAAGAAAAGAGGAGATTATTGCAATGCAGTCTCATCCCATCCACTCCCAGATGCTGACAGAAGACCAGGATGAGGTAGTGTCCAGAGGAAGTGCACAGAGCAGAGCATGTCAGGCAGTCACTGATCCTTCCACACCAGCAGTTACCAATCCCACCAAGCTTCCTGCATCCTTTGCACACAGTAGTCCTTGGCCTACACTTGGTAGCCCCTGACCGTTCCAGGGAGATGAGATAAAGCCCCGCAGCCGTGGTGGTAGCTCAGCTCTATTGTACAGACAGAATGGGAGCAGAGACACTGAACACATCCAAGGGACAGTGTCAAGCCAGGATTAAAACTCCAGAGTCCCATCCTTGACCAACTAAGCCCATGTGGCCTGCCCTTAGATCAGTATGGGTTGACACAAATAGAAACCTGTATGCGAATACTCAGAGTCCTGTTCCTTGGGGATGTGGGAATGTGATCTCTCCTGCTTTTCGGAGAGAAAGAGACAAAGCATTATTCATAAAAAAAAAAGTCAAGGGAGAGCATGTGAAAGAGAACCTGCCTCTCATTATTGCCCTTTGGTAGCCTGTGGGATGCACACATGACCAGATTCCAGCAGAAGGATCCCTGCCATCAAGTGGGCACCCCCCTGCTGTCACCTCGAGCTGCCCTCCCCTGCCAGCCCCAGCCATCATGATACTTACCCTCTGCCCCCCTCCAGAGTACTCTGGATCTCCTTCAGCACTTCTGGAAAGCAGAGGGTTAAAGCAGTGAGCCAAACCAGCAGGGATCTGCTTTCAGGCAGCTGCCTGACCACATTCCACCTCCTCACTAAGCAGCCTCCAGAACCTGCCTCCCACAGCTCAGAGGTCAGTCCTTAGATCATCACTGCCTCTTCAACCAGGTTTTTACTGGGCAGGCTGGCACACAGGACTGAAGCAGTCATTTGCCAGAAGAAACGTTGCCAATCCCTGTGTAGCAGAGCCCAAAAGGAACTGTCTGTTCCAGCTGTCATCTTACACAAGTCCTACTGGAAATAAAGATCCTTCTCTTATCTCAGCAGGGAATGCAGCTCTGCAGAACAACCCCTGCCCGAGGGCATGGCTATCTCTCCAGCCCCTCATTTCTGGAGATTCAAGAAAACCCAGCATTTCTACCAGTAATTACAGATCCCTTGGAATTGAAATCCACAAAATTCCCAGCAGCTATCTTCTTTTCCCACCCAGAAAGGCACCTTCCCTTTCAGCAGCAAGACTTCTCACTCACTTTCATCATTGAGTAAGGCATGTTCCATCAGCCTCCCAGACTTCCTTTCTAAAAAAGAGTAGGAAGAAAAGCTTTTACCTAACAGTATTTTCCTGAAATAAGTGCAGTTTTGGAGAAATGCACAATGGGATGGATTTTTTCCCCATGTTAACTACTTTTCAACTTTACTGAATGCTTCACAACTAATCCTTAAAGTCTCTCACACACTGAACTGGGTTTTTTTTCAGCAATACTAGTTTGGGTACCAGAAAATCTAAGTTCAGACCTTTCCTCCAGTAAAAACTCTATTCTATCCTTTAAGGGAACCTTCTACATGCAACTTCAGAGCTATCACCTGAAATACAATCCAGGCAGGCCACAATGTTTTCTGCACATCCCTCCTTATTCTTCCCTTTCTTGGGTAGAAAATATCAACTGTAGCAACAGGAAAGACATTTTGAGGTTTACACATACCATGCTACCCTCAGTACACTTATTTTTTCACTTACCATCTTCTCCACAGTCACCTGGACTCTTTCCTGGTCCCCTAAAAAAGAAAAGGAGGCAGAAAATGATTACTGATGCTGAGGAACAGGGGTGCAGAGAATTCCTGTGTGTTCTTGGCAGCTACAAGAGGTCCCAGTGTACATCAACTAAATGGTTTGCTGAGTGTAGGAAGGGTTTCACCACATGCTGGTGATGTAGAAGTCTGCAGGCACCACAGAACACTTCTAAACTCTTGGAATAAAATTCCTGTAGGATCTCTGTGAGTGTCAGATCTACTGTTACATGCTGATGTCCCAAGAGGAGAGGAAGAACGCTGTATTTCCCTTCACAGAGCAACAGCTCAGCCTCAGCACTTGGGAACAAGCAAAGCAAACCAGGGCTTGCTCTGAGTTTGTGACTCCAGCTTAGGGATAGCAGCTCCAAAACTTCCTGCTTTGTCCTACCAAATGTACTCCAAGTAGGAAAACCAGCAGGGGGAAGGTTCCATTTCCTGATGCCAGTTCCCCTCTGGATGTTAACTCCAAAAGGGTTTTCTTTCCTCCCTACTCAGACACAGTCAGTGTGCAAGAGTGTTACAGACATTACCTGGATTTCCTTGCAGCATTCTCTGTGCCAGACTTGTGCACGTGATTGTTGCTTGTCACTTCTGGCACGTCCACAATGCACCGGGGCTCCACCAACCACTTGGTGGAAAGGGAAAACCTCTCAAACTCCGATGGTGAGATCAGATAGAAACCTACAGGGGATTGGGAATTTGTAAGGACAATTGTCAGGAAACAGTTCCAGAAACAAAGGTGATCCTAAAAAAGAACAGATCTAGGCATGATCTATGTTTGGCAGAAAGGGTTTTCTTTTCCTTCTAAGCAAGGAGGGATCATTGAGGAAGATATTACCCCAGCTCCTCTCTGGTTAGCCTAGACTCTGTGCAATTTAAGGTTATGCTGAGACATAATTCTGTTTTCCTGTCCTGGTACTTGGGAAAAACAGCACAGAAAGACAAATAATGAACTGGAAAGCAGTGATCCATCTTCAGCAGATGTTGGATCCCAGTTTTGCAATGTGAGTGCTGAGACACAGGCTTGTACAGGAGGCACAGTGGAGCCATTTCCCAGAGCCCCCTGCTTAGAGAACCATTCCCCCCACACCAGACAAGAGGAGGGTGGACAGGTGGAATTTATCTAAGGGGCACATCCAAGCTGAAAACCACTATTCACTCCTGTATTCATTAGCAGGAATGGAATAAACTCTCTCCTACTTCTTCTAAATCATGTGTTGGTACCTGTTGGCAGCTGGTACTGCCCAGAAACACACAATGAACACATTTCTGAAATAGTCCCACACGTGTACAAAGCCAGATAAAAAGGACTAAGCTGTTTCCCATTGTCTCAAACCCACAGCAAGAGGGATGATCTGGGAGGAGCCCACCTCACCTTGGCCATATTTGGTGAAGACACAGGATGCAATGCCACTCACATCCTCCTTGCGGATGCAGGGGTAGCGGATCTGCAGCTTGAGGAAGGGCAGGGAGATGATCTGGATGTCTCCCAGGTTGGTCAGCACTGCCAGGTCGTTCTCACTGTAATCATCAGTCTTGCAGCTGCCAAAGTTGGCAACAGTCACCTTCCGTACCCTGCAGCCCTCCAGGGCTGTCAGCTTGAGCTTCAGTTTGGAGCTGACCTTGGGCAACGTGAAGACCTGTCACAGAAACGAGTCACAGAAACGAGACACTGACACCTCTTCCTGCACAAAGGCAGCAGCAGCTCCCCAGGACATCTGCTGTTCTCTCCCTGGATAATGTCTCCATTCACAGGGAATACACACAGGTGTAACCAGAGCCAACCCCCTGCTCATGGCATCAGAATGAGTCAGCCACACAGGCAGTGTGAGAATTTCTGTTCTGACATCAGTTTTGCCCTTCAGGCTGTAACTGCACTTCCCTAGTTTTTTGAAACTCTTCCCCTATTTGGCTACAAATTAATACAGAAAGAGAACAGGGTTTGAGTTAGTGTGCAAAACAAGAAACTCTCAAGCTACTTCAAAAAATACCTACAAATTTCTGCTTCTGCACTAACAACAGAAAAGCTCTTACTCAAAAGCAAAGGCTGCCTTGTCCAAAGAGAGTAATGTAATACAGGCATAACATTTTTATATTCACCATGTGCAGCACTATGCTGAACACCCAGTTTGCCAGCACACTCCTGATTTATGGACTGTACTGAAGTGCTGCTCCAGGGCTGTTCTTCAGGTACAGGAGAACAAGAACTCCCAAGAGCTCTCTCTCCACTGAGCAGTGCCCAGTGCTTTAGCAGATTTCATGTACAATTCAAAGGCACCTCCCTCCCTCAATAGGTGACACTCACCTTAAACTGCTCTTCAGATACCACCAGCAGCTGGTGGCTGCCTTGCATATCAGGACTCTTGGAAAGGTCATGTGCTACTTCTAGAGGTTCTGGGAGGGGAGTGCTGCGTCCATCCAACACAAGTATCCCCACAACAGGAGCCCTGTGCATCAGCTGAATCTCTTTGGCTAGACAGGCAAGATAAGGAGGAAAAACAAACAGAAAAAACAAATAGGAGTCTAGTCAGAAACACTGTTAGAAACTCATTCACATCCTCTCAGCGCTGGAGACCTATATACTGTGGTTATAGAAATGCTGCCTAAAAAGATTTGGTAATTGAAGGGCATTAGGGCATTCTGACTGGACTGATAGAACTGTTGTCACATAAAGACAACAGGCCCAGCTGTCAGAACAACAGACATGTGCAGTCAGAGTTGATGGCAAACTTCAGTGGCAGCTGACACAAATTTACATTTCTCAAGTGAGTTGGAAATGAGGTTGAGGCACATCAAGCAGTGCTGGAGCTCCAGTTCAGCTGTTGCAGCGAGCATTGCTTAGCTCAGACACTGCCACACTTGGCTCCAATCACTGATAAACAGTGATAAAATACTAATTGAGCGACCCTGCTTTTCTGGACACAACTCCTGTCAGTGATGGCTCAGACCCAGCAGAACCCTGCTTTCACAAAGCACTTACCCTGCTCTGCCCTCACAGGCTCATCCATCCTCCTCTCAGCTGGAGGAACACGTAAACAAAAAGCGTAGACTGTCCCTCCATTGGTGCCAGCCCACAGGGATGGGCAGTGCCGGGAGCCTGCAGGGACAAAAAAGCCTATGAGCAAGGCACCATCCATGACACAACAGCTTTCCCTGGCTAGACAAAACCTCCCTGTTTGCACCCTAAATAACTTTATATTAGGGGAGACCTGCCAGGCAAACTGCAAGTTCTTAACATTCTTTTCCCAACACATGTCCACCAGCAGCCCTTGGAAAGGGCACTGCACGTGAGTAAAGGCAAAAGTACCACCACATGAACCACAATTACAATGTCCAGTTTTCACACATTTATACCACAGATGAGTAAACTTGTGCATGCTATCAGTTTGGGCTCTAATCCACAACCAGCCACCACCTTCACCAAAATTAAAAGTCTCTAGCAGAGACAGGGGAACTTCAGAGCAATAAGAGAAAGAAAAGTTTATACTAAAAAGTCAGATGCAAATCCAGCATGTTTGAAAATGATACATAAAGACTTGATTCAGAGATGAACTGCCACTTGCCTTGGATTAGCCAGCAGCCCAGAATGGCTAAATAACAATTCTATATGACAACATATGCTCTTGTTCTATATCGGTTTTCCAGCACAGCACAAAGTAGGACACAGGAGGTGCTGAGTTTTCCTGGCAGTAAATCCTAATACACTCCTTGGCAGAAGTAAAAACCCATTTGGAAGAAGAGAGAGATGCTTTTCCTACTCACTGTCTCTCAGGAAGGTATCAGCAAAATACAAGGTTCGCACAAAGCCAGTGAAAGAGTCTTCTGCTGAGCGTGCTTCGATCTTGCGCTGCACTGGAGCCAGTTCCATCTCCTGCAACGCATCCTGGTCAAACCTGGCATTTGCTTCTTGCACCTTTGCAGGTGAGGAGACACTCTGTCAGTCAGGGATAGACACAGCAGGGAGAGAGAGGGAGCGTGGAAGCAATAGAAAGGCACGGCAGAGTCACACCAGTGAACTTGTTCATCTGATCTTCTGTAAAAATGTGCCTGTTTTTATCTAACAGAGCAACATCAGAAATCACCATTTTCCCCTCACACCAAGAGCTACTGGTTTGGTAGCAGGCTGAGACCACCTCCTGCTCTAGGCAGTTTCAGCAGCCTCCAAGCTGCAAACAGACAGACCCCAAAAGAAGGTGAATGTCTCACCTCTGAGGAATTCCCACCACCGCCTCGTCGCTTCCTACTGGACACGCGGCTTCTTCTGATCCGCCGGAAGGACTGACGGAGGGACTTCTTCAAGGACTTCACCCGAGACAGGGGACCTTCCAAGGCCAGCTGGTCACTGGGATGCAGTGTGCACCTGGAAGAGGGAGACAGTAGCCACGTGGTCACCTTCTAGTGGGTGACAATCACTCCCAGGAATACAACAGCATACACACAAATGTTGGAACACACTAATATATTCTGGAAGATCTTCAAGGATAGAGAAATAAGAAGCAGAGCTTCTTGCTACTATGACAGCTCTTGAGAAATCACTTCTCACATCTTGCTTTGTTAGTAATTCCAGGTCATCATGAACATAAGGTACCACACACCCCCTGGCAAGATAAAACTTACTTGACAAAGACCAGTCGCTTCTGCTGATGGTCAAAAAGCCCAAAGCCATGACTGGTACCAAAGGCCACAAGCTTCCACTCCGAGTGCAGGGCCAAAGAGGTGACCACAGCTGGTGGGTGGCATTGGACAAGGACAAATGGCTGAAAACCAGCTTCAAATCGAACGGGCCCATCTCGAGTTTTTAGCTTCTCGTGACCTTTCCATCGATAGCCCTCTTGGTCCTGCAGGAGATCTGCTTCAGCATGGTCCACCACGTGTTCTGCATCCTCATCATTCAGTTCCATCACCAGCACCTGGAACAAAGAGAACAACCTTTAGTACAGCTTTTGCTGTGCAGGCAGATCTCCAAGCTGCAGCCTTTCCCTAGAGCTGCTAAACTACAACACCTCTCAGGACATATAAATAACAGCAGATAATGTCTAAAATACCAACTAGAAAAAGCAGAAAATCCCAGAAATATTTGGGTTAGAAAGCACCTTAAAGATCACCTAGTCCTAACCCCTGCCAGGCACAGGGACACCTTTTCTGCTCAGAGTTCCATCCTACCTGGCCTTCAACACTTTCAGGGATGGGACATCCACAACTCCTCCAGGCAACCTGTTACAGTGCCTCACCAACCTCACAGTAAAGAAGTTCTTCCTATCTAATATCTAATCTAAACCTGCTCTCTGTCAGTTTGAAGCTACTCCCCCTTGTTCTGTCACTCCAGGACCTTGGAAATAGTCTCTATCCATGCTTTTTGTAGGCTCTTTTCAAGTACCAGGAGGCTGAAATTAGGTGACTACAAATCTTCCCCTCTCCAGGCTGAATGATCCCAATCCTCTCAACCTTTCCTCACAGCAGAGCTGCTCCATCCCTCTAATCAACTTGGCCTCCTCTGGATTCACTCCACCAGCTCCATGGCCTTGCTGTGCTGGATACAGTGCTCCAGGTGGGGCCTCACCAGAGCAGTGTCTCATGAAGCATTTCCAGAAAACAGATAAATTTACTGTGAGACAAATAAGCATTTCAAATTTTAGCAGATCTCCAGATCAGACTGAAACCTGCACTGAAAACCATGCTTATGTTGATTGTTCATATTCCAATACCTGTCCTGCTGTACCAGCTACAGCCAAGTATCCACTGTATTTACACAGGTAGATCTTCTGGATCCCAAGTCTTGGATCATCACTGTAAGGATCGAAGGTACCAACCTAGGCAAGAGAACAAAAGGGGCTGGTCTTTAACTGGAGCAGGAATCACAACTCCCCAGGTTTTCAGGATGTTTCTACAAGCAGCAGCTCTCTTACCTTGCGGAGTGGAGGCCATTCGTCCTCCCCCAGGGTGTTCATGTTGTCATTGGGATCAGCATCTGTGAGGAACACTCTCACTGTGCTCAGCTTATAAAGGAGGTGCAAGCAGACACCAGAGGCATCCCAAAACCTCACTGTGCCATCCTCATGCCTGGAGGGGAAGATACAGGAGCACACATCACACAGAAGAACAGCACGTGGAGGGTAAAACAGAGGGCAAAATACAGAACCAGAAAAAATTAACCACAAAGAGAAAGATTTTTGGCTACTTGTGTATTTTTTGGTTTAGTTTTGTTTTAGGTTGTTGGGTTTTTTTTTAATCCAGGTGTTCTTGGTGATCTGACACCATTATGTTAATTTGAGATTATGTCAAAAAGACATGGAAAAGGCAAAAAGCTTAGCATATGGAAGCAAAAACTCATCCAGGCAAAAATACTGTTACTGCCAGGGAAGGGAAAAAATAAAATAAAATTTAAAAAAGTCAAGCTTTAATCTTAGGTGTCCTGGTGAAAATTTGCAACACTCTTCCAACACAAGGGTTGGAGCTTCTAACATGCTCCATCAAAGATGAAATCTGAGGAACAGCCCACTGAAACTCTCAAAAGTGCTTTGAAAAGAAAATGGTACATTTTTATGCAATGAGACAAGCTCTTGCTAGCTACTTCCACCTCTTAGCTAGATCTGTTCCTGCTGATCAAAGCAGACAGGAGTCCAAGCTAACCTCTATTTTAAGATTCAGAGTGTAAGGTAGAGGGAAAAATGCTTCAAAACATGAAAGATTAAGCTCCACTTTTACACTGCTGCCTTTGAACCAGGCTGGATTAGTGCCTGCACTCCTACACATTTTGAGAGTAGGGGGAATGGATAACACATCAAAACTAAAAATCAGCCACTTTCTGGTTTATCTGTGGACATCATGACCTGTTTGCTCAGAAGCTGCAAAATAAATTGGCTTTACAAAGCCAGCAGCACAGCTACACTAAAGCTGCAGTCTCTGCCCTAAAAGATGTGCAGACTTTAACTCCCCAGAAAAATCTCAGTCAGTCAGAAAAGGGGAACTGGAACTGGAAAAGGCTCCCTGATGGTTCTCAGGTCAGTATACCCACCCTGTAAGCAGCAAGTCCCTCTGTGGAGGATCTGGAGCGATGTTGGTGCCACCATCAATTGGCCAAGGCTACAAATACAGTAAGAGAAGTGTGTGACTGCCTAGGCAGTGACAGTGTGGAGAGAATATAAAGTCAGCGGGAGGGCATGAACTCCAGTGCAAGTGGGAGTGAAACAGTCCATGCTGTCAGCTTTTGTTTGGATTAGATGTTCCCATTCTGACACCGACTGTGTCTTTTAGAAGGCATTCTACACATTTCCCCAAGAAGCTTCAAGCTTTTACATGAGAACTTTGTTACCCTTGACGGCTGGGAACACTCAGACTTCCCCTCTGGCTTGTCAAAGCTTAAAAAAATATCACACTTTAATTCCCCAGTTTAATTGTACTGGTGGTGCTTTGGGAAAAGCCTCTCTCAACCCTGTTGAGAGGCAGGACAGTGTCTGGTGGGGCTGAACCCTCTGCAGATCATCAGCAACACAGACCACCCACACTCTGGGCAGTCACACTGACCTAAACTCAGGAGGACACACAGGGGGTCACACAGCTGCCATACCATACTGGAGTAGTGAATGTTCTGCTTGCTCCCAGCGCTGATAATGCGCTCCCAGAGTTTCAGTGGGATGTTGGAGACGTGGTGAGAGCAGGTGATGGCTGAGCAGTGCAGGGAGGCCAGGTATGGAGGGTGCACTGCTGGCCAGCCTGCACTTTTCAGGTCTATGACCACGAGCTCTTCCTCTGCCAGCACCACCAGGGCAGCGGGGTCTTCGAACTCTGCAGAGACAACGTTTACTGAAGCTGACAAAACCAACTGTCCAAGGTCAGTGCAAACAAGCTTCCTGTAAGGCTGCTTTGAAAACTGTAATCACACAGCTCCACATCAACATTTTTGTTGGAAAAAACCTTAAATGCTTCTGTCTTAAGGGGGCCTACTGAGTATGAATGGATCTGAAGATACTCACAGATTTACTGCAAATTTGTGTTTCTTTACATCACTCCTGGGACTGTGATAGTGACTTTTAATAGATTCCATTTCAAAGTAAAAAAATTTATTAACAACAATGACTAAGTAACACAAAGTTCATACTTATTACTGTAACAGCCAGAATTCCAAAGACTTTACCTGCAGCTAATTAACAGCACTGGGTGGAAAGACATGCATACACCCAGCAGTGACCCATTTAGTGCTGTGTTAGGACCACAGTCCATCCAGGCTAAGCTGCTTAAACATGCTAATGCCTTGGGTTCTGCAGAATGTTTCTCTGCTTGAACTGACAAGTATTTACAATTCAACTCCTTTCATTTTCTCTTCTTCTCATATGTTGTGACACATCCTCTAGAGTTTCTTTTTAAAGACATGTACATCACCTAATAATTCTTATATGTATTAGGAACAGCTACAAAAGAAATATGTTAATGTAACTTGACTGGTGACATATGACACAAACAAGAATTTTAATTCTAGTTACAGTGGAAAATCTTGAGTGAAAAAAAATTTAGTCTACAAGGACATTATTGCAGCAAGGTTCATGAGTCAGCCACAGCAGCAAGCTGGAAGGGAAAATCAAAACCACAGACTAATTCACAGCAGTGACAATTAAAACAGCTACAGAAATCTGAGTGAATATAAAGCTGGATTGGGGTTGATAAACAGTGAGCCATTAGCAAACTACCTAACTCAGCTTTTCTCCAACCTTTCCTCCTGAACTGTACTTTTACTTCCCTCCTTTACTTGGTTAATTACCTGGTATACACTTGCAAGAAGGCACATACCAACACTGTTCACTCAGCAAAATCAAATTCAAGTAATTAGTACTTGGCATCATTAGTGAGGCACCCCAAGTTTCACCTTTGACTAGGCCCAGCCACAACACATCACTAATTAGTTCAGTTTCTTAATGAAAAAAATGTTTTCTATTCAGTTTTACTTTGCTTTCCTACGTACCATCATTTGCAGTTGCCCACAGGATTCCATAATTAAATAAATATCATCCCTGTATGGTAACAGCACTGCAGTTTGCTGTTGCCAACATTAACCAGAAGTTAGTGCTCTGTTTTAACAATTTTTTCCCTGCAAAAACACACATCTGAGCTCATTTCTTATGGCAAGAATCTATTTTAAGTTGCTGAAGTAGCAGGCACAGTAGAGTTTGTCATGATTGCCATGCACTCACCCACCTCATTTAAAAAAAAAAAAAAAAAGTAACAGGAAGGGCTGGCCTTTTTAAAAACTGTTTCCACAGCATATTCAGGGTAGTGGAAAGTCACCAGCTACAACCATGCTCCAATGCAGAAGCTTTGTGCTTATTAAATTAAGTGGCTTTGGTATACAATTAATACCTTGGTATTGCCATTGCAGGGAAGACTGCTTAAGGGCAAACAAGGCAAGCTACGTAGATCCACTAAGCTTAAGCAATCAGCCACAAGGAAGCTTGTCAACCACAGAAACCTCATGTTACTGTAGAAAACTTCCTCACCTAAGTGCAACAGTTTCAGGTTCCTGTAGCAGCTCCTGTCTGAACCCAACAGCAGTGGGGTTAAGGGGATAATTCAATTCTTAGGAAGTAGAAATATAAAGCCTGTTTGTTCAGTTATTTCATCCTAAAGGATTTCTAATCACATCCAGAATGTGAACTCTAAACAGTCCAACTCTGACCTAAAAACTCAGATTTCTATTTTTATATTTTTATTTTATCTTTGAGACTTTTGTTCCATCATCCAGAGTCTCCACTGACAATTTCAAAGGAAGTAAAAGGGTTTCCTTTGTTAACACCAAAAGGTATTGAACTCCAGGTACCAATCAGTACCTCAAGTTTATCAGCACTGTGAGCTTGAAGGTTTAGACCTGTAGGTTCTGCAAACTTGCAAGATGCTTATAAAGACAGTGTTGGGCAGGGAAAATCAGTAACAGACACATACAGGCACTTCTGCTCAGTTACACTGCATTTCTCTGCTCTCTTTTCAGTGACCTGAGAGGGTCTCTTAAGATCTAGGAAAAGAGGCAAGAGGGAATCCAAAAGCTGTTTCTTTCTGCATCTTTTCCCAAGACATTCCTCCCCTGGATCTGTGCTCTGCTTCCCAGAACAGGCTGGAGGATCCAACATGCACTGACAGACTCGGATGTGTAGCTGTGGCTGTCACCACCCTCCCTGGCAGGACACAGGACAAATTGGCTTGGAAACCAGTCTAGCAGGCAAATCAGAGACTAGAAAGCCTGATAAGACCCAGTAACAGAAGATTTACTTACAAGCTCCTAAAAACAATTTGCAGTTTAGTCTGATCCAGCTCCCAACACTGTACATTTTTGGAGCTTGAAATAGCATTTTATACTCAGTTACTCCAAGTTAGCCAGAAGCAAGAACTACACCAGCATTAAACAAAGAGTTCTTGGGGGAAACCCTTTACAGTTTCATGAAAAGGAAGAATGTACAGTTATTGCAGAAGTGTGGACAAGAAAGCTCTTTAACAGAAGCAAGAATCTGACAAGCTCTACACAATTCCAGGAATGAGAACTATTCAGTTTACATTCATGATCACCAGCACTAAGGAAATTAAGTTCTCCATATACTGACCCTTGGTTCTATGTCACCCTTTGCTGATTTATTACCCAAAGCTCCAGACACAAATCCAGGTACTAATTAAAAGAAGCAGTGTCTCAGTGGGAGTAAATACTGGTTTTAATTATTAGACTCCTTTGAAGTGCTATTTTCAAACAACAATATTCAGACTCTCATTTCATGACTTGGTTATGTCAAACATCCAGCTTAAACAGATATAAGCTTAAGAGATCTTTTCCCATTAACAGAGTAGCATAATTTATTTTTTTTTAGGAATGTATGGCATTTGTAAGCAGTCTTTATTTACACCAGTATTTCACATTTCAGTTTTAAATGGGAACCTTTCACATCTGGACTCAAGGTTTTTTCCAAATGAAATGATTCTGTGATTCTCTGCTGAAGTCTCAGAAACTCCCCAAAACAACTGATCTCTTTATCACATTTCCTATGCTATTTATACCAGGCAGATTTCCACACATGTATACAGCTACTCTAATTCCTCAGTAATACTCTTCCATCACATACCTGCAGCAGGATCTGAACTGAAGATTATAAAGAAATCTATCACTCGTGAGGTAAAGTCAAAGGCTGTTTGCTGGCTGCCGTGGATAACAGAGATACTGTGCCGGTCCCCATAGCTAGCCCGGGGCATTCCTCCTTGGAATATTATGTAAGGAAGCCTTAAGAGAAAGAAAGAGTTAAAGTGATCTGTGCTGAAGTGAGGAGCAAGAAAAAATTTAAAGAAATGTCAAAGAAAGTTTGACAATAAGTTGTTATGATGTTATTCTAAAGGGTTCATATGGCATTGCATGCTGCACCCTTCAAACAGGTGAGAGTGAAGGAATACACTACAAACTCACCCATTTTTTGTTGTCTGCCAGTAGATCTTGGAGATGGCCTTGCAAGGAAAAGGACCTGAGAAAACAGAGTTATTTGCTACAATTCAAGAAATACATCTTTACATCAGAAGTTGCTGATTCTGCTCCAGCCAGGTCACCTCACCCTCCACCGCAAGGGGAGCCACCGAAATTAGTAGAAGGCAGCACCACCTCCCCAGGCCAAGCCACATCAGACAAGGAAGTCTTCTGGGACATACTGACCACAGAGCTCCACAGCAAAACACAGCTTAGGCTCAGGGGAAGTTCTAAACCACGCTGCTGATGGTTACCAGGGAATGGAAGTGCTGCTGGAGAAGCTTATTAACTAGAAAGGATTGCTAAAATCACAGTGATTCCTGAAACTAATATAAAGTGATAGAGATTTAGAAGCTTCTCTGCACTCAAAAGGTGAGGTCATCTCCATTTGATGGTTTCCAGCAAATCAGAAGCTTGATTTAATCACTGCTCAGGTCGACAGAAAATACACTCAGCTCACTATTAATTACAGAGGATCCAAGCAACTCCTGCTGAACAGGACACCAGCTAAAACAAAGAGCTGAATCCCCAACACCCTCCTTCATAAGGGGCACTAATATTGTCAAGGCTTGCTCTCCATGTTCAGGACAGACTTCAGCAACACAAAAGAGTTTCAAATCCAAGAGAAAAACTGCTGAAATCCCTTAGTCCAGGCTCACAAGTTGTTCAAGAGGCACCTCTGCATTTTTCTATTTAACACCTAGGGAGAACTGTGACTTGAATGCTCTGCACAAGCTCAGAATGAGTTTAGACAAATATACAACAGTTAAACCTCACTTACTGACCATAAGGCACGGTGTTTTCCAGAGGCTCTGACTGCCTGTTGTCACTGGATACTGGCCACTGGGTGTAACTTCCATCAGAATGACAACTAATGAATTTACTGCCATCCCTCTGCCAGTAGAGGTTCTCCAGTTGCTGAAAAGAAAGCCATACAAATGACTGCTCTTCACAGAGGTGTTATCTCCCCAAAACAACCAGTTCTTAGTAAAAAAGCAGCTTTGTCAGGCTCTCCCTGCATGTGATTTGTCTTTAGAGTGTCATTGAGAGCCCTTGCTGCCCTGCTGAACTGACTGGATTGAATCAATACCTGGCTGCCCAGGAAATGGTGTGTTGCTTTGTTATTCTGCAGGTCCCAGAGGACAATCAAGCCCCTGCTGTATCCAATTAGGATCTGGGAAGGGTTCTTGGGATGCTCCCGAAGGGCTTCCACCAGTTCACAGGATCGCCTGTTGCAGTTATCTTCTGGTATCCTGCAGGAGCAGAAGAGAAAACCAAGAGAAGCTGATTCCAGGTACAACCTGAAAGGACTGTAATAAAAGGTGTAAGAATGAGAAATTAAGTGACAAACTTAATTGTTTAAGATTGTAACTTAATACAATCTTCCCACAAATCCTTCAAGCAGCAGAAGTATCTTATGGGAGACATCACACCAGGCCTACTACATGGACGTGCACCCAGTCCCACTTTCTTCTAGGAAAGGCCAAGGTTTAAAATTAATTCTAGGACTGGATCCCAGGACTGTAAAGACAGTTTGAACCACCCACCCTATTCTCTTACAGAATAAAGGTAAAATGGAAATGTCAGCAGGAGATGTGAAGTAGGACAGTTTTCAGCAGCACTCAGCAGAGTGACAAAATCCCCATTTGAACAAAGCAGCATCAGATCTCCTGCCAGTGGTTGAAAAAACAAATGGATAATTACAGCTAAACAAAATATTTTTTTTCCAAAACCAAACACAAGGGCTAGGGCACAAGGCTGCAGATTCACCCCAAGTGAACATGCTGTACCTCCACAGTGACAACACCAGGCTGGACCAGGACAGAAATTGTTACTTAACGCACACCAGGACCAAAAGTTACTTTCACGAGAGTCAGGCAGATAAGGACAATGCTTAACACAACAGTGAGGCCCCAGTACATAATCTGGGGTGACATTTTAACAAAGGATGTGTCTGGTAATGGGATTCCACCTCTTGTTTGCTCACTCACCGCTGCAGCACGGCCTCGGGGGTGATGGTCCTGTCCTCCAGGACTCGGAACGACGGCAGCTCCACCACAAAGATGTTGCCACTCTCTGTGCCGAGGTACAGAACTTCCCGTGAGGAATGTGGAAGCACAGCTGTTACCTGGGTGGCACTTGGTGGAGAGCTGGGGATGCAAAGAGATTCTTGTTACTGAATTTTGGGAGAGTTAACAACATAACAGAGACATTTACCAGCGTCATTTGTTTTGGAGGCATGATTCTTTTTTAAGAAGGAAAACATCAGCTTTAAGAGAAATCATGTCAGAAATTTTTGACCACTGCATGGACAAAGAACCAGACACCTTTTTTCACACAATGCTAAGTGTTCCTAAAAATAACTCACCTAAACTGGCAAGATCAAGTGACAGTAAAACCACAACAGCATTTCAAAGTCTGACTTAAGGCATGGTTAGATTTACCTAACCTTAACAGCTCCTGTATTCACAGGAGTGAATGCATAATATTTTAAAAGATGTGACTCTTTGCAGAGCACTTTTAAAAGCTGGACTCCCATGCCCCAGCCAGCTCCTGGATGTTTTCCATGGATGCCCTTTCAATGGATTTGGAGGAGTGGCAGGCTGTAAGAACTGGACAGGCTCTAGCTTTAACAGTAGCAGAATTTTCTGGCTTGTTTATCCCCAGACCAGCTCCAAGCCTTACCCAGGTGGCCCTTTGAGGGTGAAGCGATGCTCTTCACGCAATTCAGATGCTCCTTTATGCTGCTTCAGGCTCCAGAGGTGCAAGCTGTTATCATCCAGCAGTGTCACCAGCTGGCACTGCAAAAATCACACAACTTGCTTTTTTCAGAACACCAATATTAAATATAACACAGTAAATTTAGCAGTAGAGTTGCTGCTGTTCATAATTCCCTGCTAAAACAGGACTGGGGAGCTGGTTCAGTTTTTTATGGCAGTGGACAAACACTGCAGCAATGGGATTTGGGGGGTGGAGGGAGACAAGAAGTAGCCTAGAGGCTAAAAGCCCTGTTGTAAAAGCACAGGTTATCACTGAGGGGGATGACAAGGATTTAGGCTGCTGAAGAAGATAGGCCTGTGCTGTAAAGCCCAGCCATGCAGCTGCAGGCTGTATCTCACCTCCTCCTGGCTCAGCACAGGTTTGCTGAACACACCCCAGCTTTGGGTGGGGCTGATACACTCTGCTACACCACACTCCTCACATTCTTCGTGTCCAACCTCATTCTAGAGGGTTGTGTCAGAATCCTTTTATGAGCCCAGCCCTGCTGGCTGGATGTTCAAATTGAAGCATTATACCTGCTGCAGCCACACCTGGTGCAACACTCCCCATGGGAGTTTCAGTTTATACCATTAGTTAAGCAAACAGACACTCAAAACCACCTCAAGAATTAAATCCCTCTCATAAAGAGGCCACTTGTGCTACACTGGGGGCATCAGGCAACGAAGTCTGTGACCAAGACACCAGTCTGACAGTCAAGGGAAAGTGGTTAGACAGCCACCAGACATTTGGAAAATTCTGCTTTCCTATTTTTAGAGTGTGGCAATAACTATTCAGCAATCCCCAGGAGCCATATTCAATACCCCCAAACACAAAGGAAACAAACTTAACAGCAGATGAGGTTAGGAGTGCTATTTTGAGCTCCTGAAAATAATTAAATCAGCTCAGAAGCAGCTCCTGTTCTATCTGTTGTGCAGAGGAAAGACCACCCAGTCCTACTGAAAAAATAGGGACTACTAAAGGAAAAGGAAGTTCTTGCTTCTGCAGCAGATTGCCTGAACTATCCTGGCCTTATTATCATTCCTAGGATGTTGCTGGAGATAAATGACTAACACTTATGAACAATAAAGCTACTCTTTAGTTTAAAGCTTCTCTTTTAGTTTTACTGAGCATCTCCACAGCAACAAGCGCTGCTGAGAGCACAAAATACACTGGGATAAACATTCCCAAGCAAGCAGCATTTGAATACACTTGGCAATAGGAGCCCAGATCCCTGGAATAAAATCAACACCTGTTTAGGAGACATCTACACAAGTCACAGAGGTACTGAAAATGCACTTACCTGATCAGGTATGAAGTGAATCTGCATTACAGTGTTGTTTTCTTCATGTAAACCCATGAACTCCACCCCAGGAGCACCATATCTGATGAGTTGGTTGAGGATCTACAGTTTTTAAGGTGACCCACAGCTACAATTAATTGATAAGAAGCTTGCTAGCAAGCAGACAAAAAGAGATTAATTTGAAACCACATTTTACTGTTGGTGAGCTGGACTGCAGAGAATCAATGCAAATTTACTTTTGATTTTACATGCTTGTAAAATTTGAAGGCTGTGCTCACTGTGGAGAACAGGGAAGTTCACATCTTCCTTCAGTATATGCAGAAGAGGTGCCTGGACCCTTTTTTTTCCTCAGGGATGTTCAGTGGTTTCCCAGACACTACAATCCTGCTTAACTAATTTGTAACCAGGAGACAGATGGCTACTGCTTGCATGTGGAGTCCAGCCTCTGAGCACAAACACCAGCAATGAATGATTAAGCTGGCAGAGACAGCACCAACTTTTCCTTTCTGGGCTGGGTGACATGCCTGTTTTACAGCTCATCTAACTCTCTGCCATGAGAATCATCTCACACACACAAAATTCAGACTGGACGTCATTAGCTAAAAAAAAAATAAATTACCACCTTCAATGTTTAGGTCTTTAATTCCTGGATAGTCAAAAACTCAGGAAGTAGAAAGCATTTCTGACTTCAGCTTTAACCTTTGAAATAGAATTGCTTTAGGAAAAAAAAAAAAAAGAAAAAGGAACCCTGCCCCAAATATTTAAACAACCCTGGAATTTACAATGTGAAGGATTGTTAAACTTAGGCCAGATCTAGTCTGACCTTTTGCATAGCAAGAGCAGAGCCTTGTTTAATATCTGCATCAGCTCAGCTTCTGTTGGAGCTGTAGCTCAACTCTTGGAAAGATAATCCCACCCTGATCAGACCAAAATCACTCCAAATGCTGGCAAACTGTTTCAGTGTTCCAGTAACCCTTGCCTGCAAATTCATACTTAACCTAACTTTTGAAGTGTCTTCAAAGCTGCACCAATTCTGTTGATGTTAGAGAACTCTCACCCAAGTTGTTCAAAGGATACAATTTGATGGCTCCTGATCTTGTCCCAATGGCCATGAGTCGGAAAAACGGGCTGTAGCCCAGGGCACTGGGCTGGTGGGGAAACCCATGTTCCACAGTCTGGGGGAGAGAAGGAACAAGGATGATCACAGCTTGTTTCATGGGCATTGCTGGGCAGAAAGTCAACATGGCATGGCAGTCTGAAATACAACACTTAATGGCAGCTTTTTCTGCTGAAAGGTGTTCAAACCTTTTTGATTTGCTGAACAAACAGCCTAATGATGAATGTGTGCCAAGAATCCCTGGCTCCACAGCCGAGATATCCAAAAGTATAACAGAAATGAAAGAGAAATATTCTGAAAACAGTAGCCTGAACAGCTCTTGATGTTAAGATTATAAATAACTCTGCATAAGCACAGCTTAGTCATTCAATACAACACATTCCATCACTCCACATCAGCTGCACTTCTGTAAACCAACTTCTCAGCACAATTTCAAAGTCTGACACAAATACTGTGTGCTGTAAAGTCAGCTTTATCTATCAAATTCCTCCCAGGTCAGCCTTCCTGACCTCTTTTTGGTAATTGACATGAAGAAATGGTGCAAAGCAATGCAGAGCTATGAGTGAACATCAGTGCTCATCAAGGAAATGAAACAGATTTCCTATGAGCAGGCAAGAAAACTAATGTAATCTGTATCCATTTTCCAGAGGGAACACGAGGAGCACTGGAATTTAATGAGAGCAGGAGCCTGCTAGGCCACCTCAGAGTAATTCAAAGCCATTTGGGACTAAAAAGATGTCACTGTCACAGGGAGCAGTGCTGCTTGGCCTTGGTGGCTTCCTCAAAGTACAATTTACAACTGCTCTAGGAGGGAGATTTGGAGCATTTGTATTACACACCACACTGAGCATTTACACACCAGGGAATATTATCCTGCCATACAGGATGCCACCAAGCTGCTTGGAAAACAGCTCAGTGAGGTTTCCAGAAGTGCTAATGTACAGCTCTTATCCTGGTTTAGGCAAAACCAGTGTGCACCAACACACAGCCAGGTAAAGAGGGCTGGTGTGCCCACAGATTAACAGGGAAGATTAAGAGGGATTCTTCCTGGAAAACACTGATCCTTACAGGCCCAACTTCTGGAAAATACCATCTTCTAAGGCAAGCTGGCCAGCTACAGAATAGGAATCCATTATACTCAAAAAAGAAATAAAAACACTTGTACCTCACTCCCATCCTAATTTCCATCATGTCTGAAGCAAAGCTACCACATCACTTAAGTTTTATGCTTTATTCAGCCTAAAAGTAACACCTGGACTTTATTTCCTGCACAGTGATTTCCCAACTTAATCCCCTGCACGAGAATCAAATGGAGCCGGTTTCATTTCCGTGGTCAGGCCATAGCCCGAGGTGCCCCAGCTGCTGCAAAGCACTTTCATGTCCTGCTCAAAGACACAGCACAGGAGGATCTAGCTGACTCCAGAGTCTGCCAGTTTGCTTTGGTTTTACCCATTTGATCACAATTCCTACGCTGCAAGAAAAGACGTCCCTCCTCCAAATACTGGGTACCCCAGCCTGAGGTTCCCTTAAGGGAAGATGAGCATCCTTAGAAGATAAAACTGAAAATATTGGAGCATTTCCCAATCTTCTGTTTGCCTACTCATTAGGCTGGGCAAAGGAGTAGATAGTAATTTTTTTACCTTTCATAGGTAGTAAGCCAAGATTAGTACCACAAGCTCCAAGACCACTGAGTTTACTTCCTTTTTTGATAACCTCCAGCCTTAGCTGTTTATATTCTAAGAAGGTAATTTAAGTGTTACTTTTGCATTATTAAAAACAAATTTTGAGAAGTCAATCTTTTTACTGTCACCCTTGAAGCTGCTGCTAACCAAGCTTTGCATAGCTACACATATAAAACTTCTTAGAGAAGGCTGCATGAAATTAGGAATTTATCAATGGACTCAGAATTGAAACACAGCAATCCAGCAAATCCAGCAAATTGAATCCAGAACAGGCAAAGAGGAATTCCTCTGCACTGTGATAGCTACTGAGGCAACACAGAAAAGCTTCCTAATTGTCAAAGTTGTGGGAGTATAAAGCTATGGTACAAAATTCCGGGAAGAAGATCCAAGGTAACGTTATCTTAACAAGAAATCAGACATTTAAATGAATCAGGTGTAGCACAGGCAATAAACACCACTCCACTCTCACCCAAAACAAAGTGAGGAACTTGTTAGGGAGACACCAGTGTAACTCTCCTGATAGTTTTAGTTTCAACTTGTTCACAGTCACTGCACTGTCATGTTATCAGCATAACCAGGTGCAATTTTCAGTGACACATCAATTAGAAACTGTGATTATTCTAAGATTTCATCCAGCCCAGAAGGTAAAGCTTTAGCCACAACTCTTTGAAAACCATGACTTATACAATACTGCACTGCCTGTTAGGAAGCTGTCAACACCAGCCTTAATACTGGCCTAATTATATCTTGGGTTTGATGTGTTAATTTGTAAACACATTAGACAAGTCAATAAAAGCTTTAATTTTCAAGTATGAGACCTATGAACTGCACCACCAAGTGTCTATGATTCAGTAATAATAATAGGAGGGTGATTTTTTTTTCTCCAGGTTTTCATTCAACCAAAAATTTGAAGCACCCCCCATTCCAACAGATGAATTTGCAAAAGAGAAGTATCAGTAACAACCACAGTGTGCTACACAACTGCTCATGGAGAGCAGTAAATGTACTAAAGGTTTCTGGTAGCTCTGAACCTTCAACCAAGATGCCCATAAGATGGAACAAAGATAACTCTCTTTTATGTCATCTGTTTCCACAGCTGGGCAATAAAGGCTTCAGGCATTTGACACCACCAGAGCCAGGCATTCACATTCACTGTCCTGATTACCCACATCTTTTCCTTGTACTTATTTGCACCCAGTTGTTAAATCACATCAAGCCAGCTTTGAGCTGCCCTCCTTCCCTCCCCTAGGCAGCTTTCATCAGCCAATCCTTTCACCTGCTCAGCAGGTAAACGCAGCAAGGGGGAGAGAGGGGGGCAGGAGGTAGCAGAGGTTACAATGGAGCCTTTCAGCAGAGCTGAAATTCGAAACTGGAGTGCCCACAATGTGCCCTCCTTCTCAAAAGGGCCTTTGTTTCTATGGGGAAAGGTAGGAGTTTTTTTTCATTCTCCACAGATTTATCAGACTCAAGCAAGCCTGGTGTCAGCAGCACTGACAGAAATGCTTCATGTCACTCATATTTACGGCAGAAAAAATGTGGCCAAACTGAACAGTTGTTCCCAGCCTACACTAAAGCTGTGCCAATGAAATTCAGCTCTTTCTCCTTCCACTTGTCTCTGCTTCTCCTCTCAGACTGCTCTATGACAGAGCAGAGACAAACCCAACCACAGGCAATGCAAGCCCTGTCCCTTTGTTAATTCATCTTTTGAAGAAACAATGAAACCTGTATGTGGTAAGTCCACTTTGCTTAGACACTAATTCAGATTTCAAGTAAGCTCTCCATCACACCCATCAGCAAAGGGGCAGGAAAGCTGAAAACAGGGAAAAATATGAAGCCATAAACTAAATGCAATGCTCCCAGTTGGGTAACATTCAGCTGTAAGACAGGCTGGTTCACCTGTGTGTTACCCATCATCTAGTCTGACAATGCCAGCCTGAACATGTTTCTTCTGCAGGGCTTGGACTGAGCCAAAGGCATACAAATACTACTTCCAAAAGCAGGATAAACTCAAAGAAGTAGACTGCCAAGTCCACATACCTTATCCTTCATTCTATCCACTGAGCTAAAAACAGATTCTTGCAACAGGTACACACAAGTATGGGAAGTTCTTACTCATAGAGAGAAACAGATATGCAAAGCTAAGTGACTAGCAGAATTTAGGAAGGTGTTTTTTTGAAACAAACACAACTTTGAAGACAGTTTGAAGTGCTAGTCCAGTCATCAGTCAGTCCTTTAAAACCATCTGGACCACCTCTTATGCAAAACAGAAATGCAAGAGCGAAGCAGTAAGAAGATCACAGCCTTTTTATACTTGACAGAGTAAACAAACAAACAAAAATCCACCACTACCAATTAAACAGACTTTCTAAATTGAAGTCCATTCTAGGTCAGCGTGGTCAAATATATTCCACTATTATACACTAACACAAAATCTGTGTGGCATCATGCATTTATATTCAACTTCAGTGTAAAATGAGGGCAGGAATCCCCAGCACCTTTAAGGTACAGACCTTGCCTTTAGTCATGACCAGCATCACACACTGAAGAGCTGCAAATCCACCATGCAATTTCTCTGATCAGCAACTTTACAGGCCCACAAAATATTTCCCAAGCAGGTTCTTAACCAGAAGTCTTTCAAAGACCTCAAATAACAAGTGTTTAAAAACCTGCTTACCAGCACTAATGTGCTTGCTCTAATAGCACATTAGACCAGGACAGCCTTGGCACACAAAGCATTATGATTCTTGGCTCCTTGAAGCCACTACCTTCAACAGCTCAGAATTAAAGTCTGACTTTCCCAAATTTTCTCAGTCTACCTAGCTGTGAGTAGATGTTTATTGTATCAAAGGGTACAAGCTTTCAAATGACCCACTATCTCTGGAAATACTGGAATGGGAGACACAAAACTTGGGGAAAAATAAACCAAAACCAACTCACTTTAATGCAAAAAAAAAGTAGAGTGTAAAAAAATTCTGGTATAATGTTCATTCCCTTCTGAGTCTTATTAGAAAAGAACAAGTTACTGTGGCTTAAAGGTGCAAATTAATTTTACAAGGCCTTTAATTACCAAGCTGTTAATGACAGTAAACCATTAGGAAGGGTCCAAAGTTGTCTCCCTAGAAAAAAGATGTCATACTTACCTTCAGGACTGAATCAAATGGAGTCACAAATCCTGATGCCAGCTTCTAATATATTTGGAAGTTTCCTTCTACTGAAAAAGCTAGCTCTTTCAACCCTGTTTTGCATTATCCAAATTAGTGTCTCTCTGGCAGGTAAAGCTTTGCCAAACTACTCATAAGAGAAAGGCAAATTCAAGAAAGAGCCATCCCTAAAATAGCAAAGTTTTTCCAAGGTATAGATAATTTTAAATGCTTATAAGCAATTCTGACCCATCCCTGGGATGTCTTTTCTGAAGCTGACATTGCATTTACCCAGATGCAAACAACTCAAACCTGGTCTGCATTCACTGATTTTATTACTGCATCTCCACTAGGATTTCCTGGTGGTAGCAGGCAGAAAACAGACCCAAAGCACTCTTGAGCTCCTTTGTCTCCCCAGTGGTAGGGAGGCATGCATGGAATTGGTGTTGCTTAGTACCAATTACATTAAATAATTTATCTCAAATATCCACTTCAAGTATCCATCTACACTACAATTCTAATGAATCAAGGAAGTTATTTCCTAGGCTGATTTCATTTATCCATTACACTTTTCAGCAAAATTCCATTTAAACCTTGGAAACACAAAACCTACAAATATGTTTCTGCTCCCCAAAGAAAGTGTAAGTAGCCATTAGCCTAGCCATGATTTAATACCAGGCATTTTCAAAGACAAAAGCACTATGCTCCTGGCCAGAGCTCAAAAGAAAAATGCCCACTGTTGGATAGATATCATAGCTATTGCCATTTCTTCTTCACAGAGGGAAGGAAAAAAGCTAGAAACAGATTCAGACTAAGATAATAGCAAATTCATTATTAATGGCCGTTGTGCTGCCTAGGTGCTAGCACAGCCCTTTAAATGCACATTTAAAAGCAGGGATACACTTATAAATCCAAAATATAATCAGGGACAAAGAACTCTGGCTTCAGCTGCATCACAAGCTGTGGCTTATGTGTATTTTTAGAAAAATGTTTATTTTCCCAACAAGGACTACCTATAACAGGAACGGTCCCAGCACATAGCAGGACAAGTGACAGACCACTCAGAGGATAGAAAAGCTGCTGTGAAGATCTCTTCTTTCAGCAAGTGCCACTCAACAGCATCACAATATCCTTCCTCTTAAAAAAGAAGAGACAGAATTGAGAATATGCCCAGGAGCTTAAAGGAAACTACTCAGGCACATCAGGGGAGAAAAGGATAGAAGTGAAAAAGAGAACAAACCAGCACCTCTCCTAAATTTAACTTTTCCACCCACACTCAAGTAGTTTATCCCTCCTTTTGCAGGATGCAGTGGCTCAGGATAGATTTGCCTTGAAGTCTGAGGAGAGCCCCGTACCTTGTTAAACTGGAAAAGGTCGCGTTTGAGCCTCTCTCGCACTGGATCGTGTCCGGGTCTTAAGAACCTTCTCATCTTCCTTGCTGTAGTATCTTGGCAACAAAAATCCTAACAAAATAGAAAAAGAAAAGCCTATATAAACAAAAGCAGCCCAAGCAGAAAGCAGGCAGAAGTAGGTTATTTACTTTGGTTTAGCAGGTAACAAATCAGCCAGAGCAGACTGAGACAACATCACTATCAAGTGACTAAAACCTGATACTGGTCTAGCACAGCTCTCTGGTGCAACACTTCACAATTCCATTTTCACATTGGTAAAGCAAACTAGTACAGATAAAACAAAAGGATTCTAAAGAGGGTTTTGCACTTGGCCATTTTGTGATCCTTTGAGTTGACCTGATCCAAAAAAAATGCAAAACTGCAGTATTTGCACAAACATTCAGAAAACCCAACCTAAAGGCCAACTCCCAGGCTCAGGCATTATTGACTAGCATCAGTTTTCCCCCCAGGTAATCCTGCAGCTATTGAGCCAAAGAGAGAAAGAATCCCATTTTCAGGTCTCTCCATAGGCACAGCAGAAAGGGCGCTGTGCTGCCTGCAGGGGAGCTGCATTAATTATTAACTTGCTTTTGTAAAATATCAAACCGAACTCCCTGCTCGAGGTGGGGGTAGGGGAAGGGCATTTTGCACCTGCAATTTGCTGTGCTCCTGAAGCACAAAGCAGCGTGTCTCAGTGCCTGGGTTCTCACAGCGACAGGAGGATCCAAGCAGGACAAATCTGACCTGACTAGAAAGCAGCAAACAATCACACGGGGAATCCCAGGCTCCAGCTTCCTCCTCTCTACAGCCCAGGAGGCTGTCACATCTCCCCTCTGCACAGGTACTAAGTGACAAGTAAAACCCTGCCAGCTCAAGAGCAAAGGCTTGATTTCACATCCTGACAACTTACCCTGGTGTTAGGGTTCCTGCCTGCCCTGGCCATCTCCCACAGGCTGCAGTTTACAAACATTTCATTCAGTATTTTATTTTGATTTGCTGGACAGGGAGCAATTTGCCAGCTGCTCCATACATGACACACATGTGCAGTGATGCCAGAACTACAGAGGTGCAATGAAGGATCAGAATGGATATTATACATGGTCAGAAGAGGTTCATACACACCTATAGAAAGGTGGGGAGCAGGGGGCTGATGTTGCATGAGAAAGAGAGGGACCAGGAGCACCAAAAGAACTGGCAAGTGAACAGAGGGCCTTAAACCCTTCAAACAGTGGGGCTGGAGGTGAGTGACTGAGGGGAGGAGCTTTCACACCTGTACAGATGGGAACAGCACAGCTGGAAACAGGGTGGCTGCTTCTGTGCTCCTGCCAACAACAACGGCCTTTGGATAATGACCTAAAGCAATCACTCCTGAGGAGCTGAAGTTGTTTTTCAAAGAGTTCCTAGCAAGGCCTTGCACCAGCTGTGAAGGTCCAAAAGAAGGAAATGGTGTGATAAACAGGATGCTCCACAGGCATATTTTGAGAACTCCCTTTAGAAACTCCCTGAGCTTTAACTTGTACCTCTTTGTTGCACTAATGCCCTTTTACCTTCTCTGCTCATAATCCATCTCCAGCCACCTGTGCAGCACTGCCCTGAGCTCACCAAAGGCCTGCAATGTAACCCTGGTTTAGAGGACCAGAGGATCACATGAGGATCAATCACCTGAGTCACTTAGTCCCTAGAATTACTAGGATCTAAGTGACTGGAATATGTCACCTACATGACATTCCAGTCACCTAGAATCACTGGCAGCACCAATCACTACAGAAAAACTGGCTCTCAGCAGGACAGCTACAGGTGTCTGTGGAGACCAGCACATGCAGAGGTAAAGAATCTGCACAGAAACAAATGTATAAGGACTGCAGAAAAGAGGAAGAATAAAAGTGTGGCTTTCTTGGAAAGCAAATCCTTCTACAGTGATTTAGCACCTCAACTGAAATTTCAAAAATAGTGTCAGATTTTAAGTCTTCTTTAATTAGACATCCCTGAGAGAGGGATATATTTTCACAAAGCTACATTCACTTTAAGTTAGCAAAAGTTACAAAGCAGTGACAAGGTGCTGTGCAATGAAGGGAGAGCGTATCACACCCATGTATAACACACAACTTGCCCTTAGCCAGACAAGGAAAGGAAAGTGCCAAGGAGACGCACCCTTTCCCACTGTCAATCAATATCCTGGACCTGTTAAACAAGGCAAACCCACAGAGAAACTCTACTAATTACCCTCCCCACTTTAGAACAAAAGACCTCAGCTGTGCCAGCAGAGACAAACTCAGTGTTAGAAGCAAAGAAGAGGGGGCCTGATTTGAGAGACACAACATTTTAAAACTTGCTAGAATGTTTTATCCTGAGATATTAATGGCATCCTGAAGCATGCTGTTTGAGCCTGCTTATGCAAGAGCTCCAACATTCACACTACAGCCCACAACAACTTGTTCAACAGGCTAAGAAGTGTAGTAGTTAGTGAGCAGTAACTCACCTGAAGAACCATCACCCAGAAGGGCTGAGAGGATCAGAGAAGGCTGCAAAAGTCACCTCTCATAGGCTAATATCAGAGATTCTTTCTAACCAAAGAACCTTTGAGTGTCACAGCATGGGAGAGGATGAGAGGACAAACAGTTTTGAGCAAAGAAGAAATAGCATCCACTGCAGCACAGGTTGTCCAAGCAGAGTTAATATCAAAAGTTTACAAGACTCTTACCAAAGAGAAGAATTTTTGTTTTAGTACAATAAGCAAGTATCTCTTCTAATTCTAGAAATAGATTCCACAATCTGTATCATCTTATCTTCCAGATGCACATTTACATTTTAACATGCCAGTTTCTCTCCCACACACCTTTGGAGTCTTACATAAAACTCCAGCCCCATGTGCTCTGCAGTTGTCTGCCAGTCAGCATTTACAACCATCTGGTAACAGTTGTGGCTACCAGTAGCCAGAGAGGAATTCTCCAGTAGCCTCTGAAGCTATGCCAGGTCTGCATGTATCTAATGTTCTTATTTTCCAGGGAAACAATTCTTTAGGCTTTCAAAGACAAGTCTTTTACCAGAAACTATGTGCAACATTTTCTTCTTTTAAGATGCATTGAGGGCAGCTGTTTAGAGGCAACAATAGCCCAAGGCTGAGCCAACCCAAGTTTTGCTGGTACTCAGGACATGGACACCTGACAGCAGAGCTCAGAGTGCCCTGAACATCAAACTCCTGCTGCTTCCTTACCTAAATGCTCAGTTAAATACAGTAACATCCCCTTTTTCACCTCACTGGATTAGATCCAGACACAAAGCAAAATATCCTCTCTATTCATATAGAAAGGCAATTAAAGCACGAGTGGCAAGATGATCCTGTTTCCAATCAGAGACTAAGGAGCAGTTTAACATCACAACCAGATTTCATTCTGTCTTCCTTGCTCAGCTCCATTCATTTCAGGTGCTGTGAGACGTGGCATATGAACCCATAACCAATAGAAGGACAAATTCTCCTTCCCAGGAGCAGCATTAATTGTTCCTCACTGTTGAGTGTCACCAATCCAGAACTCCACGTTTTCCTTTGGCTTCCTTGCTTCTGCACACACCAATGTAGCCTGGTGCCTGTGCACAGCTTCCTGAGACACTCTCCATCATTTTCTCCACCAACTTGGCATGGGCTAGCAGGAAACTACCCTGCGCAGAAATTTGTTGCAATTTTTCCTTATGTCCTCCCATGAGAGTAGAATTTCCAGCCAAAATGTTGTAAGTCCCAATCACACAAGTTAATCCAGTCTTGCAAGAAGAGGAAGCCCAGGTCAGAAGTTTTTACTACGTAGACAGTATTAAGTGTGGATGCAGTCTCAAGTAAACCCCACAACAAAAACATACCCATAATGAGTTTATTTTGCTCACGTAGCAGAGCTGCAAGGTACCATCTGTGTGCTTCCTTGGCAACCTTTACTCAACTTGAACAGGTTTTCAATGGGATACAGTCCAAGAGCTTTATTTTCAAAATGCCAGCAAGTATCTTAAGAACTCTTAAATCCTGCCTTGATTTAGGTCTCCTTCTCATTCCCTTCTCAGCACTCCTTCCTGCTTACAGATCATTAAAGAGAGAACTTCTACCTATGCAGCTGATAACACTTTATCAACTCTGCTAAAATAAAAGAGGCCTTATCAAGCAGCTTTGTTTGAACTCCAGGCAGTTGGTGCTGCTATAACAAACTGTCACTACCATGGCCTTGTCTGAACCAGGTTCTCTCCCTGCACCCAAGAGTTTGCCTTGTTGCTGTTACCAACACAGTCAGCAGCAAGAGAAGAGAGGCTGGGTCAGCTGCACAGCAAAAAGCTCTTGCTTAGCACCAGTGATCTCACACCAACAGAACTGAGCAAAGTATCACTCAAATACCAGATTTATCACACTTATCAATTACAGGTGCCATGACTCACTGTGAAAGGTCAAGTTTAAGAACAGTTTTAGCTTGAAATCAATGAAACGAGCCTGAGCTATTCTTTAACTGTTCATCTCTACCACCCTGCTTGACTGTGACACTCTGTGAAGGCAGATACTCAAGAAGAAAGCACAAGCCAAGCAGAACAGCTAAAGCAATGGAAGGAGGAGTTGTACACAGAGACAAGTGTAAGACACCACCTCCTTTTCCCAGGAGAAGGAAGATGCTCTAACATTAATCTCAGTTTAATGAGACTATGCAGAGATCTCCCTTACACAACTGCTGAGCCACTGCTACTCCTCAGCACTTGCGGTTTCATTAACAGGAGAGCGTTCATGTGCACCTTGCATACATACAGTAGTCAGAGAGGAAAACCAAAAGATCCTCTAAAAATAATTTATTTCAGTGAACCTGGAGAGACAGACAGTGAAATGAACAACTGAACAGACTGTAGCAACACCAAGTGCAGTTGGCTGCCATCCCAAAACACAAGCAATATTAAATAAAATATCAAACATAATTTTTCCAAGAACTCTGAAAATAATTGAGAACTAATCACACAACTCAGGCAAGCCCATGTACTTCCAACAGCCTTGTGCTTGGAGTTACCAGGAACCGCCCACCTGCAATGAACTTGGGAATTGTGCAAACCTTGTGTGTCATTATGACTCCTATTGTGTTCTCCTTGTCATGGGGGCATGACAACACAAAGTTTCAAAATGCTACAGCAGAACAAAGTCTTTGCACTGGACAACATTATTGTCCATGATACAAAACCCTTTGTAGGCTTTGCTAAAAAGCATGAATCAGAGAAGTGGCTTGTAACTTTGGAGCACCACTTTCCACACAGTGGGTCAATGGAGCAAACCACAAAAACATTTGCTTCATAAAGCAACACAAAGAGATCCAGCTATGAGAAACTTTTATATGAGAACTAGAGCTTCCATACAATTTCTGCACAGAAACCAAACCAGTGCCTCCTTTGGCACTTTAAAGAAAGATGATGGTACTAGCAGTATCCCATACTTTTATTGTCATGTATGGCAATAAAATAAAAGACGTATGTTTAAAACCTCCCTTTCTCTTTAACATTTCTCAAGACTCTGGGTCAGCCAAGAAAAGACACACCTCTTCCATAAGCAATTCCCAGGAATAATTATGTTACCATACCAGAAGGCCACTGGAAGATAAAGGGCTCTCAACTGGTTTAACTCCTCCAGTACTTTTCTTTGGTCAGCTTTTATAGCAGATGTAATTTGTTCAAAGCCAAATAAGAGTTCCTCAGCACCATCCTATGAAGATGTTTGAGAACTCTTCTCCTTTTCCAATACTGTGAACTACAAAGAGCCCTTTGACAGGCTGCAAGCAGCAGTGAGCAGGATTAGGGACTGCTCACTACTGGCACAGCTCATCCTCATCTCCTCCACAGGCCAGTCTATCCCTGCAAGGAACGTGCCAGGATGCACAGAGGAGCCTTGGGACGTACCAGCACTTTGCATTCCACCTGCCAGAAGCACCAGCTTCCCGAATCAAAGCCAAGATAACCAGGCAGCTGCTCTGGGCACACAGCTTCAGCTGGGACTTGGTAAAGCCAGATATTCCAGTTGACTGAAGTGCTCTCATATGACTACAAAGAGCAGCATTCCCCATCAAATAAGACATGGCAACAGACAGCTTTTACTTCTACCATCTCAGTGGAGCTGTCCCCCTGTCCTGCCACTACTCCCCTAAGAGAAGAGCACAAGGCTTTGTGCCATTGGCTGCAGAAACACAGAGCCAGGAGTCTGATTCAACTGCTCTACACCATCCACAACACTAAACACAAACACACAAAGCTTTCTCCAACGCCAAGGTTAAGCCTCATCTCCAGGAGGGGAAACAGCAGCAACAGCCTGTTTCCATAACACAATGAAGGGCAACCTGAGACAAAGGCTGAACAACTTGTTTCACCGTTTTATTACACCTGTTTGCTGCCTGCTGGAAGTAATGTGCTCCTCCATCCAGCAAGTTCTCACAACTTTGGGGAGGGGAAAGAAAAAACACTAATAGTGACAAGATGCATTTAATACGGGCATAGGAGAAAAAAAAAAAAAATGAAACAAGAGAGAGAGAAAATGCTAACAGAATATCCCGAGGGAGTCAGTCACTGCAGTTCTTGTCTTCTCCAAGACCCGCTGCTTGGAGCCGGCGGCAGCACTGGGGACCTGCGGGGCCGGGCTGCGGGCAGGGGCATCTCCCACCGCAGGACGCGACGGGAGCGGCTCCCGCAGCCCCCGCGGAGGCTCCGTGCGCCGGGAGCGGCCCCGGCCCGGACCCGCTTGAGGGCCGGGCAGGAAGTCCCGGAGCGGCCACTGCCGCCACCTCCCCCGGAGAATCCCGGGATGCGGAGCTGCCGAGCGGTACCCGCGGGGGCTGCGCGCTCCGGCCGGGACAGACGCAGCGCAGCGAGCCCGGGAACGGACACAACAGCAAACAAAACCCCAAGAGTCCTCAGCACCGCGGCTGCAAGTTCCACGGGGAGATACTGCCAGAGTCCCCGGGTGCGCCGGGGATTCAGGTGCGGGCAGCCCCGACACGGCCGGCCTGGCGAAGTGAACCCCCTCAGGGGCGGGGGCACCAACGAGCACCTGCCGGCCCCGCCGCGCAGCTCAACACGGGCGGGCATGGCGCGGGCCGCTCCGGCGAGCTCTGCCGGGGCCGCGCCGGCCGGACCCCCCGCCGGGCGCTCTCCCGGTTGTCCCTCCCGCCTCCCCGCGAGGCCCCAGAGAGTGGCGCTCACCTGCGGGGGCTGGGGCCGGGCCGCCCCGGCCGCGCTCCGCTCCGCGCCCGCTCCCCCTCAGCTGCGCGGCGGCGGCGGCCTCGCTCCGCGGGCACCTCCGGGCGGGGCGCGGCAGGGCGGGGCCTGCTATGCAAATCACGTATATGGGCGTGGCATCTCATGCAAATAAGGCCGAGCCGCGGGTCCACCTCCCTTTCCGCCAGCTCGCTCATGAATAATTCAGCAGTGAGCTCGCTGCAGCCAATCAGGGAGCGGCGCCGGGCGGCTCGGGGAGCGCGGGCACCCGGTACCGGGAAAGGGCAGCGGGGAAAGGCCGGCAAAGCCGCCTCCGGGGCCGGGATCCAGCGCCCTTCCTCCCGGCTCCAGCCCCGCCAGAAAACTCCCAACTTTCACAGCCTTGCCTGAGAAAATAGACAGACTTTATATACAAGGTCGAAGCCTTCGCTAGAGAGAGGAACACAAGTCGCTGCACGGCCCGGCAGCAGCCAGCCCGTGTCGTGCTGCAGGGAACAGCAGATGGACAGGGAAGCTGTATGTATGTAGAGAGTAATGGCAGGCGAAGGTCTGCCCACTCTGCATCCGTGCAAAAGCTTGAAATTACTTCTGACAAGGCTCCAGTAACAGTATTTCACCCATGTTTCCAAAAGTAATGTTTTTCAATTAAATATTCAGCTCTCTCCTTGCAATGCTCAGCCGATCTGCATCACAGGCCAAAATGGAGCGGTGGTATCAGTCTGGATCATGCTTCTATTCTGGGGTGGGTAAAGGCACCATCAGATGTTATGGTGCTGAGCAAGGCAGCCACAGTTTCTCAATCCTCCCTTCAGTGGTTATTAAATTGTAATTGTCTTGTGCTGAATCAGGGAGTCTCTGCCCCAGCGAAACTCACTGGGTGGCTCTTGTAGAGTTCATCAATACAATTCCACCTTGGCATAAAGAGATGAGACTGATTGAAATCAACAGGAGTGAGTTTGACCTAATTCCAGGACAAACATGAGCCCTGTGGGTCAGGCTGGAGCTCTCCTGGCTACGCCTGTTCTTAGAAACTCCCTTCCCACTGCCTTTAATCTGTAAAACAGTCTGGGAGAATGCTGAGGGCAGCTGGGGCTGCCAACCCCGGCTTTAAGGAGAACTCTCAGAGCCAAAGCACTGCTGAAAGGAGGAAGAGGAGGGAGCGTGGGAGGAGCTATCAGACCCTCACCTCAGGAGAGCCCTGCCGACTTCCAGCATCAGATAACTGAGGTGTGTGTGAAACTGCTGGCAGCAGAGCCCCGGCACCCTGGGCTACGATACCTCTGACCACGCAGGAGGAAGATGAAGGATGAGCGAGGAAGAGGTGTCTGTGCCGCCAGGAATTGCACAGGGATGCAGGGACACCTCCAGGCTCTGAGTCACGCTGCCCTCCTCGGGAACAGGGCAGCGGCTGCAGCCAAGCGCACAAGGCGTAGGAGCAGGGTTACCAGGGTTACACAGCCATGGGCTTGTATGACCTTGAGCAGGCGTTCACCAGCTGCTGCTGCTCGGGTCCCAGTAGCCTCCAGTCTCCCTCTGCATAACCTAACATTTCTAGGGGAATTAAGAACCACACCAAGGAGCCTGTGTCGTTGGAAAAGGATTTTTTTATTGTTTAGCCTTCTCCACATCTCCAAGAGGAATTTAAAAAACACCAAATAAAACATATCTAAACCAGTTGTTATTACAGTTCTGAAAACTTTGATATCAAACGCAGCCATGCTTAGCTCACTTCCACCCACTGAGCAGACCTTCTGGCACCTGGCACTTTTGGCATAGAGGCTAAAGCAAATTTGGTACCTAGATATCCTGGTGGAGAGCCGATTGGAAGGCTCATGAGGAATTTGTAGCTTTTTCCTTTACTCAGGGACCTCCCATGTGCAAGAGAAATAACAAGGATCCACAGACAGGAAAGAGGATGTTGGGCTGAAAGAGAGGGGCTGCAGTTCAGCCCTGGTGAGACTGTCAGATGCAGTGTGGTGATAGTGGTGGTCAAATTTTAGCATGGCTTAACACTGTGTGGCCAAAATGCATCTCAGCACAGCTGCTGCAGGAGGCCAAGCTGCCTTTTGCAATGCTCTGGGGCTTTGTGACCTCTGGCTGATGAATTGTGTTCAAGGCACAGTTTCCTGCTCTGAAGTGTCTGGAAACGATCCTCCAGGTGACTGAGTTTATGGCTGTGCCTTTTTCAGACAAGAATCTGATCTGATGGTCGTTGGCACAGCTGAATGACAGAGGCTCAGGCCACCAGCACTGATCAGCTTATTCTGTCCCTGACTTACCTCAGTGACACTCCAACCATTCCATCGGTGTAGCACAGTGGTTCTTTACATGTGACAAAAAGATCACCAGCAAAGTGTTTTCTAATGGTCTACAGTCAGCAAAAGATGACTCAGGAAAGGCAGGCTGGTGGTCTGTGAGGTGAAAAAGCTGGAGAGCCAGCAGCTTCAAGAACAAAGCAGTGTGTACTCCTGCCCAGAAATGCCCAGCTAAGCCAAACACACTTGTGTGCTGTAAATTACACACTATGTCTGAGCCATCTGGGTGGATGAAGTCTGTAATAGCCAATAAAGTGGCCAACTTCCTACAGTTCCAGTTATGACAGGCTCTGTTTTCTGTAATATTCCATTAATCAGGAAAACAACTCCTGAGTAAAGCTCTTCCCTTTATCCCATCCCATTTCTGCAAGTGACAGCAACTTCAGTGATTAACATCAACGGGCAGCTTGAACTCCTTCAGTGAATAGAAGGTGATTTCTCCATGATCCACCAGCGCAAAGACCAGCGGGACGTCCCCACTCAGATACGTCACCTGCTTCAAAGCCCGCAGGGACGGGATCTGCTCATCAAAGCTACAGAGAGAAAAAAACATCCTGTTTGTTCTCCAAGCAAGGACACAGAGGCAAAGCTGTCCTGGCCAGACATCACAACAGCTCCCTTTGGCCTGAGGAGCTGGTAGTGATCCTCCCCACCCACTTCAGTCCAAGCAGGAGGCTGCCAGCCCTGAGAGTGAGTACCCAGCATGCTGGGAACTGGGAGCTGTTGAATCCTTTGCCAAAAACAAGGATAAGTGCACACTGCTCCACGCTGTGCCCACTAGATGAGGTTCACAGGGATATTGGCAAATGGCCAATCCACTGCAATCTTAATACCTTTGTGCTGGGAAGATCTTTAGGTTGCTGGTATTGACATCTGACCTGCTTTTCCCTCTTTTCAATTCTGCAGAGTCTGTTTGCTCATCAATGAAAATATTTATGCAACAAGGATCATCCTACTGGCTCATGACATACCTTAGTAAAACTGCATTACCACCTTCCTTGCTCTGTCTACTACAGCTGCAGAGAGCAGAGGGACAGTTTTAGTAAAGCAAAATGAGAAAAGGCAGAAACTGAACTTTGTACCTAGCTATGGAGTTTAAGTATCAGATTCTGGATCCAGCAAGAAAGGGGATACCTACCCTCTGATCTTAGTGATCTTAGCATTACACTTGACAAAGATGAAAATACTGAACCCATGGCTCAGAGCCTGTAGCAAGCTCTGGAGAGGTTCATCTCTGCAGAAATCCAGTGATCTGCACTGGCTGAGGATTCAGCTCCCACAGCACTGGGTTCTACCTGAATTTCACAAGCATTGCATAAAAGCTGTGGCTTCTTTCTCCTGACTCCCAGTAATACCCAGACATGAGCAGCAACCAGATGACCAAATAGTGTGGGTTGAGTGCAAGTGTGGGGGGAACGGTCAGCCACAGCCTCCAACAAAGGAGGAACTGAAAGAAAAAAAATCTTGGGCAGGACCACCCTCAAGGGAGACACTGATGACCTGTAAAGCTCACAAGATGCTGGGTCATTTACAGATCATTAGGACTTCATTTCCACAACAACAAACTGCAAAGTTTCAGAAATAGCACAAGACCCAGGGGTACCTCCGAACACACATCCTGACATGGGGCTTCCCAGGGTTCGTCTTCTTAAACTTGGACACAGCATCTGCTTGATACACGTTGAAGTCTATCTTCAAGGCCTCTGGGTCCTCCTGCAGCCTGCAGAGGAACACAGCCACACAGGTCTGGGATCGAAACACTGCAAGGTCCAGGAGTGAAAAGAGGGAGCGAGAACTCCCTTTAGTTTGGTCTACTTTTGACTAGTTTGGGTCCCTTGAAAGGCTTCACTTCTCAAAGGACTGACCCTGCACCGGTTCTAATTACTTTCCAGAGCTTTATTGTAGCCAAACCACAGCAAGATCCTCGCTCGCATCTACCCCACACCCTTGCAAGAAGCAGCACTAAGAAAGACAGGAGCAAAGCACTGCAGGGACTGCACACAAGCACCAAACAGACTCTGAGGCAGGAGCAGAAGCCAAAGTCCCAAAGCCAACAATTTTTAACCACCGAAGCACGGATGGCAGCACATTCCAGGGATGACGCACAGGTGAAACCCAATCAAACCTCTAGAAAAGATACCTGGCTGGGGTGCAGAGAGGGAAGGGCGGGGTAAGAGAGGAACCCTGCTGTTTTAATTGGCTTGGAAAGCCCTGGCTCTGTGGCTGAAAGACCTGGTACTTCACGGAAATGCCACCCCCTCTCTAGAGACGCAAGGGGGTCATGGAGCAGAGCACTGGACTCTCTTGGCACCCTGGATGTGAGGCAGCTCCCAAACTGCTGCTGGGAGCACCTCACAAACAGGGACAGTCACAAGACACTCCCTGCTCCCCAGGAGCTCCCAGCTGACTGGCTGGATACTAACCGGGAGGCTCCGTCCAGGATGTGGGAGGGCTGCAGCACACTGATCTGCTGGAGAAGCACAGCTGGAGGGAGAAGGAATGGAAAAGGATCAGACCAGCAATTTCCCTCCCAGGGCACTCCAAGCGCTCCACACCACCCACGAACCTTCCTCCTCTGACAATGGCTGGCAGCTCCACAGTCACCACTGGCTACTACAAAGACCTCAACTTCCTCATCTCCTCCCAGCACACAGCCCAGACACTCTGCAGTTGCTTTGCATCTTGCTGGCCCTGACTGCACATGCCTAACAGCCCAGCAAGAAGGAATGCAATACAGCAGGACATGGGGAATGGATTAGAAGCCCTCCCAAGGCCCTTTTATCCTGGCACTCGAGTGGGCTATAGAAAGATTCTCCTGATCAAAGTACTGCCCCCAAGACTGATGTTCAGCTTCTCCACGTCATCCATTTTGCTGCTGCATACCAGGCACTCTTTCTCAGAGCTGGGGGGGGTGGAAAGAATAGTCCCTGTCAAATTCCCAGAACCACTACCTGGTGAGGTCACTTCTTCTGGCCGCAGCAGTGGTGTGACAGCTTGGTCCCACAGGTGTGACGGTCGCTTCCAAACCCTCTGCTGTCTCCTCTGTTCCAAGAGGGCTTTGTACTCCTGCCAGTTGGAGCAGCGCCTCACCTCCTGGTCAGCGTTGACACTGCTCTTGTATCTGCTCTCCCTCTCCCGCTGCTTCCTCTCCTTCCGTGACAGCTTCTCCTGTTTCTGGTTGATCCGTGTGCACCACGAAGCTGCGTCCACCTCCCTGCCCGGCACGTTCTCTGGCAGGAGCCTGTTGTCAGGGGAGGGCAGATGTGTGCACGGCTGATCTGAGGCCACGTTGGGAAAGGTGATGGTGGTAAAATCCCAGCGGGTTGCATGGGTGCCAGAGCTGCTCTCCTTGTGATCTCCAGTCTGCCTGCTGGAGAAGCTCAGAGAGTCGTTTTGTCCTGTATCAAGAGGAACTGGCACTGACTCCCCCTCTGCACTGACAGCATCTGGTTCCTTTGGCTGCACTGACAAGGGATTTTCATCCATGGGAATGGAGTCTCCATGGTCATCTCCATCTTTGCCGGAGGTCCCTTCAGCTTCTGGAAGATCTTCGTATATTTTATGTTTCTTCTCATGCAACCTAAAGACAAAGGAACAGTAAAACATTCAGGGAGAGCATGTGGTAGAACTTTATTTCTTTTAAATCCTTCCTGGTCCCTGCTAACAGGAAGAATGCAGTCAGCCAAGCCTGAAGGGACAACAGTGAAGGTGGCAGGAACCCCCAGACAGATCTGCAAACCCTTGACAACAACCTCCTTGCTTGTGAGACAAATGAGAAAAGAAAAAAGCAGGCTAAACAGTGAATGCCAAAGGCAGAATAAACTTCTGAGAAGTCCTGCAGAAGGTTTGACTTCAACACCCAAGAGAATCCCAGCCTTGCTTTGTACAGACAATATTCCCAACCTGCCATGCCAGATCCACAGCCCAGACACTGACCCAAACACCTCCATGCAAATATGATGGACTTCTGCCAAAGCAGCACAGGCCAGGCAGAAACCTGCCAGCCAGCACCTCTTACTGGTGTGAGATTCAAACCCTGATTCCAGAGAAGATGGGGCAGTTCTTAGACCAGCAGTTTAATCTCCCAGTTCCTACAATTCCACAACTCCCCAGGAACTGATTTCCTGTCAACAGAGACTCTCCAATCTCGTCCTCCCCGTTTCTGCAAGGCTGACGCCACCTCCTGGGAACTGTCAGAATTATGAGCAAAATTACTCATTGTCAGTTTGTGGTGATGTTTTGGACACATGCAAGCCCCAGGACGCAACTCTGCTCTCTGCTGTTGAGTCTTGGCATGTAAACTGGACTGAGGAGGTGGACAGATGTGCATTATGGTAGCTGTGCTCCTGCTGAAAAAGACTAGGAGGAGGCACCTGACGTGTTCCTTTAGCACTGACCTCTCTACCCTTCTTCTGTGGCATCTCAGCATCAAAACCGGGGGACCTGGGGGCAATATGTCCCTCTTAGCCCTAGCATGAAGCACACATGTGACAAAAGGGAACACTGCAAAGCGTTCAGGAAAGTGCTGCACAGCTTGGGGACAGCCAAGAGCAACTGTGCCAGACAAGGTCACCTTCAGCAGGAAGGCCTGGGGACACTGCAGCAAAGCAGCTGTTCCTGAGCCACCGTGGTCTGAAGAGGACTGGAGAAGGCTTTGAGCCACATCCTTACCGGGGGCTGGAACTCCTCCTCCTCTTGCGATGGTGTTTCCCAGAGTTCTTGCAGTGACTTTCCAAGCTCAGCTGCCTCTCATAGGGAGACGGGACAGTGCTGGAAGAGACCAACACAGAGGCTGAGAGCAAGGTGAGGCAGTGGAACTACCATCTGCTCAGCCCCCAGGATACAGCAATCAAAGGCACAGAAAATGCCCAAGTGGGACCAGGATGGCCCTCAGTTCATGCCCCATTTCATGTTCCAAATCACCTCCTCAGGAGGGAGGAGCAAGGAAGGGTAGAGTGCTACTTTTAGCCTTTAATCCTCTCAAGAGGTGGAATGCAGGCCAAAGTCCTCTTCTCTGCCATTCCCTGGGGCCAGGCAGTGGGTACAGAGAGTCTCAGGGTCTTCAGGAAGGAGAAAGCAGCACGGGAAGGAAAAGTTGGTTACCTGGGGTCAAATCTCAGTACAATATAACCCAGTTGCTTCAAGTGGCTGAACACCTTAGAGCAAAGGAAAGCAAGACAGTTAAATGACAGCCCTAAACAATATTTACTTCAGTTCCACTATGACTGAGTGAACACAGTGTGGCACTGGCAGAGGAGAAAATGCCAGGGTTAGGACCCAAAACAAAGGTGGGGAAACAGGAACTGAACATCTGGAAGAAGGTGAGTGGGAACAACTGAGGATGACTTCCCTCCCCTTCCCTCCCAGATCATCCTACCCTGCTTCCAGCCACTTGGAAGAGCTTGTGTGGCAGAGGCTGGGCTTTCTGCCTTCATCCTCCTGCAACAGCTGGAGGTCCCAACACACCTGGTAATGTGATAGGCTCATTGCCTCCTGGCACAATAGGGTCTCATAGGCTTCCTGGATTGACAGGGGCACATCTCTGTAAAAGAGCTGGACAGAGCCCTGCAGGGCAGAAGCTTGGTTTGAACCACAGGAACAAATCCATGCAAGCTCACACCAGTCCTTTCCCTCAGCTGGTCCCAGTACCCTCCCTGACACAATATCCATCTCTCCCCATGAGCCACCTGGACTACTTACAGTCCCTTCCCCATACCCACGTAACAGGCTTTGATAGAGAGAAATAAAAAAAACCTCTCTACAGCAAAGACATCCAGCTGAGCCCTAAGCAGCATTTCTGCAAGCAGAGGAGCACTGAACACAACATGGTCTCACTCCTCTGTCTGAGACATTTAAATTTCTTTTTGCCATATATACTAGAAATAAATCCCAAGCAGCAGCTCCAAAGATCTCTGCTTAAGCTGAATGAACTGGACACAGATCCAACTAACACACTCTGTCAGTGACACAGAGGATGCTTGAGAGTACAAGGTCCAGCAGCAACACACTAAAACAGACAATTCCTTGTGAACCAGATGTTTATCAGTTCCTCCAGCTCCTCCAATCGGTGAGGACCCAGTGCCCTCATCCTACTTACACACTCCAGCAGATACAGAGCTTCCTCAGGCAGCAGACATTGTTTGCCTCGCTCCGAGAACCCCATGGTGTGCCAGAACTTTCCCTGGAAAAGGAACACAAATCCCTGATGGGCTCTGGCTGTTCCCTGCTGACAACCAGGCTCCCTACCATAGCAAGAAGCAAATTAAGGAATCTGTGAGGCAGCAGGAGATGATGGCACTGAGCACACTCTGTAGCACTTACCGCAGGGGACTTCAGCTCCACGATGCCCTGTTCTGGCTTCCACTCAGCTTTCACCAGATTCCTCCTGAGAAGGTTAAAGATTAGTCTGTTACTGCTAGCATGGCCTACAGTCAGCTCCTGGTGTAGCAACACAACAAGCTCAGGAAGGTGTCAAAAGGCAGGAAATTTCCAGGTGGCATTTTTACAAGACATTAGAAAGACATCATCCCCTGGATCTAGCAGCACCACTTTACCATCACCAACCAGTTAAAAGTGTCTTTAGTCAGCACCACACAGACATGTCCACAGGCTACAGCAGCTGGCTGGAGATGCAAGGCCTAAGCCAGGATATGTGGATATTGAGGCACTAAGACAGGTTGCCCAGAGAAGAAATTCAAGGCCAGGTTGGACGGGGCTCTGAGCATCCTGGTCTAGTGGAAGGTGTCCTTGCCTATGGCAGGGAGTACATCTTTAAGGTGCCTTCCAACCCAAACCATTCCATGATTCTGTATCATACAATTGCTCAGCTGCTGCCAAGACATCCTCAAATCACTCTACCCCACCCACGGGGACTCACAGGTAAAAATTAATAGCTGTAGGCCAAGCAGAGATGGTTGGTGTTGAGAGGCGGGTGTGAGTGTCTCCCAGGTGATAAGTGCCAACATCTGGCAGCAGGGTTGAAACCACCAAAACTGATAAACTAGGGACACTGACACCTGATCAAATCTGCACAAGGCCACACAGGAGCATCAACAAGACGCTCTGTAACTTGGATCATGCCCAAGAAGGCAGTGACTGCTACCTGCAAAGGCTACAGGATTTACACAAACACCTGTAAAAACCAAGAGCCCTGTGAAGAACTTTCCGAAGTCACAGGTGTGCCAGCATGTCCCTGTGTTCCTTCAGGGACAGCCAGGCTGTGTCGCACTGCTGCTGCTCCAACCGGGGCATTGAGTGCAGGTGAACTGCGTGGGGCTTACTGTGCTGACCAGCACCTCCTGCTATCAACAGCTCGATCCCACCCGTAACCCCCGAGCTGTGCTCTGCCCGCAGGCATCACCCCTTTCACGGGGAAAGCCATTCCCCGCGCCTCTCCCAGGGATGGACTTACGGCCGCCCCGGGCGCTCCTCGGACAGCAGCTGCCACTGCTCTTGGGAGCAGCGCCGCAGCCTCTCGGCCTGCCAGGCCGAGCCGTCAGGGAAGAAGTCCTTCTGCCCGCGGCCGCTCCCCGCGGCCTGGCGATCCTCCGGCTGCTCCGCCGTGCTGGGGAGGACAGCGGGGTGGTGAGGGGCAGGAGAGCGGCCCGGAGCTCCGTGCGGCCGCCCAGCCCCGGGACACGGGCAGCCCCGGACTGCAGCGCTCGCTCGGCCTGCCCGGTCCTCCCGTACTCCGGTAGCCCTTCCGGATCGCCGTACCGGGGATTCCTGCGGTGCTTCCCCAGGCCCCGTCACCTCCCCGGCCTCCTCATGGGTGGTTCCCGCCGGTGCCTACTTTTCCCCGGTACCGCAGGTTCCGCCGGTGCCTCCCAGGTGCCCCATAGAGCAGGCTCCCCCGGTGCTCCCACGACCTCCCGAAGCGCGGGTGCCTCCGGTTCCCCACGGCTCGTCCTCAGCCCCCTCACCGCGAGTTCCCCCGGTGCCTCCCCGCTTTCCCCCCCGCGCCCCACCTGAGGCGGCGGGACCCGCCGGGCTCCATGGGCACGTGCAGGACCAGCGTCCTTCCACCGCCGGCCACGAGCGCCGCCAAGAGGGACGGGCGCCCCCACCGCGCCCCCTGGCGGATCGGAGGACCGAGAGCGGCGGGAGCCGAGCGGCGGGAACCGGGCACGGGGAATGGACCGGGAAGGGACCGGGAAGGGACCGGGAAGGGACCGGGAAGGCACCGGGAAGGGACCGGGATCTGAGCTACCTCCGCTGAACACCTGCTGCTTCCACTCCCTACTCCGCAGCCGGGATGGGGAGAAGGGAGGGTGAAACAAATCGTGAGTTGGAATAAAAGGCAAGAAGATCACGCATCAATAAATGATAAAACAGGCTGTGTTTTAAAAAAATAATAATAATAAAAAATTTTTAAAAAATTAAAAAAATTATTTGTTGCTAATTAATATTAGTCCCAGGCTGTAAGTCTACCCAGACTTAGGTATCTACTCTGTGCTTCTGGAAATTAATGCAGCACCTGGACCGCCTGTCCCTCCCCTCTTCCACCCAACCATGCTGCTCACAGGACCTTCTATCACGTTTCCCCCCTCTCTCCTCACTGCATTTTGCCCTTTCTTAAATACATTTCCTCAAAGGAAAATAAATTTTTAAATGATAAATTCTTAATAATTGTTATATAAATAATTCTTAAATTCTCATAAATCCTTAAAATCTTATCAATTCAATAAATTCGTCAGTACATTTCCCCAGCATCACTGACAGGCTCAGCTGTGCCCCAACACGGGGCTGTCAGAAGCACGTGGAACCATCCAGAAGTGTCTGGAGGTGGCTGTGTCCTGCCCACTGGGGCAGGATGATTGTCCCTTCAGTGGTGTCACTGTTTCTCCTGGCTCAGGCTCCAGCGGTGGCGGTGGCATCAACTGCCTGGAGTTTGCAGCGATCCAGTGGGGCTGGAAAACACAAAATCCCCCTGCACCACAGCCTCACACCTCTGCCAACACAGCTGGACTGGCTGCCAGGGAAGGCATGGACAGATCTGATGGGGAAACACACCAAAAGTTCAAGTTTCACCTCAAACCCGTCTCCTGTTGCTGTGGGATATCTCACAGGAGGCACTGAGCCCCAAGTAGGAAAAACAGCTTTTCTCCCCACCAGAATCTCTGGTTCCAACTGTGGTTTCCCAATAAAAGCCTTTTGACAAGATGCCAACATAGGGAGATGAATGTAAAAATCATTCCCTTCCATTTTCCACTGAAATTATTTAATTTTTGCTTCCTGCCTCATTATTTCCTCCTCCTGAATTGAGCCTTCACCTTGTGAGAGGGTCAAGTGATTTTGGCCAGCAGTGCCTCTCCATGGCATGTGGGGGGACAAGAACTCATGGATGGGGCAAGGGGCAGAGGCTGTGCAGGGGCAGTGCTTTTTCATCCTGATTTCCAAAAAATACATGTAGTTTGGAGTCTGCTGGTATTGCCTGATTATCACATAATCCCAGGGCTCCACATCCTGTGGCTTTCAACTTTCAGGCTGTCACCCCTTTGTTTAGCTCAGTCTTCCCTTAAAATAGCTGTGTTTAAATTGCTCAGGGAAAAGCTCTGATCCAGAATTTGCTTTTGTCACCTACTGTGATTACAAGACCCAGAAATGTCAAGACTAATCTCAGTTCATGTTTCTTTTCAATACTGGGATTTTAGCTGTCATGTGGTGGGGGGATGTCCTGTTCCTCTCAGGGGCACCAGCAGAGCCTTGTCAGGATGGGACTAGTGTTCTCCCCAGCTCAATCTTCTTATCAGCCCTAATTCTGAGTGTCATCAGCTGGGTGTGGGTGGTCCTGGGGGGCTGCACTTCCTATTCTTCACTTACAAATGGAGGGTGAGGGGCATCTCCTTTTGCCCTTTAGATATTCTGGGTTTGAGTTAGGATTTTTAGCGTTAGGTTTCTGTCCAGCTGCTTTGAAACTGTAGCTGTGGTGCTTATGGTGAGGGTTTTTTAATGGGTTTCCTTCCTTAAATTTGGGGACTTTTTACCTTTGCTTAGGGTGGAACCTGAATGTGTTTTGAGTGGAGTTTGACTCTGCTGGGTTCTCTAGACAGGTTTGTGAAAAGAAGCTAAAATAACGATCACTGAGCTGAGCAGTGGTGAAACCTGGCACTGTGAGTGAATGGTCTGCTCTGGGGGGTTCTGGGAGCTTGAATAATGATGGATATGGGACTGTGAGCTCAGAGGCTGCCAGGGAGGAAGTGTGGGTGTGTGGCACCAGGGAGCAGAGCAGGATCCAGCTCTTGCTGTCTGGGGGGCAGGGGAAGCCACGGAGGAAGCTGATGGTAGAGGCTGTGATGAACAGGCCAGGAGACCAGCTCCTTTTAGAAAAGCCTTTATTGAACAGGACAGCTCTGGGGTGGGGGCCCAAGGGGTCACGCACACCATCACTGCTCCCACAGGACACCACAGAAGAGGAGGATCAGTGCAGTTTTGTCACCAGGGCAGAGCTGGGCCTTCCTTCCTCACAGGAGTCCCCAGGAAGACTCCTTCTTTTAGCCTCACAGTCTAGAGTGTCATCCTAGTTGAGTCCCCTCAGGTTATGTAGGCCTCTAGAGGGAAGTCAGGGGACTCCTCTGGGTCTTCCTTGTTCGATGGTGGTGTTTTTATTCCTTCCTTTTAGTGTGGCTCATTGTTTCGGGGTTTTTTCCAGTCTGGGTGCGTCCCATGAGTCTCTGGTCTCTCGTTTACATAAAAGGCCTTATGTCCTCCTCCTCCTCAGGGCCCAGCTGAACACAGTACAGCAGCTTGGGGCAGGGGTACAATGTTGGCATGTGGGAGTCTAGGAGCAGTGGGGGCAGGGCCTGGCTGAACACGGAACAAGAAACACAGGGTACAGCAACTTGGGACAGGGGTACAAGGTAAGTAAGGGGTTTACAAACAGTAACCGTAACATGTTATTCTCAACAGAGGCCAAAGCTGTTCCTGACTCCCTTGTGGGACACTGCCAGCATCCCAATTGAGAAAGGGCTTCATTTGACTGGAGAGACAGCACACTGAGTATACCAGAGCAGTGCATGTGGGCTCTTGGAGCAGGTGAGTGTGGTGCATTTGCCCACTTTGCTGTGGTGTTTTTTGTTGGGTTTTTTTTTCCTGATTTGGAAAAAATGTTAAAGAAAATGTAAAAAGACCATTAGGATTAAAAACAGGGGCTGGCTGACTCTTCTGAACAGGGCAGCTTGCTCCTGGTTCTCCCTCTTTCTTCTGACTCTGTTCCAGTGGGGAGCAGAGCTCGGGTGTGTAAGGATGGGTTTGAGTCCTTCCAGTCCTTTTCTGCTGTGCTGAAATTGTGTTTTGTAGTCCCTGTAGCCACAAGTTCCTTGTGGTTAACTCCTGGATGAACTTGGTGTAAATAGATGCAGTGTTTTTTGAAAAAAACAGGATAAGGTTTGGCCTTGGGATTGTTTGTCTAGTTTCATGTAGCACAGTGAGGTGGGAATTGTATGCTCTGTGCTGGAGCAGAGCAGCTCTGCCAGGTACAGCTACCTGCTTTAATCCTTGTGTTAACAACTCCTGCAGTTCCTGGCAGGGTGTTTGGAAATATTTTAGTAATTCTGCAAAAACCAGCTGTGCCTCAGACTTTACAAATGGCAACACTTGGAAAGCAATATCTGAGATGGATAACATGGCCCATCCTCTTGCCTTTGTTGCAACCCATGGAGTATGTTCTGCTACAAGGAGGATTTGTGTGTAGATGCTTTGTGTGATTTGGGACAGAAAAGGATATTACAAATATTCAAGGCCAAGATGAATGGGGCTTTGAGCCACCTGGTCTGGTGGGAGGTGTTCCTGCTCAAGGCAGGGGCCTGGAAACATATGAGCCTTAAGGTCCCTTCCAACCCAAACCATTCTATGATTGTATGAAACTCCCTAAAACTGGCAAGTGCTTTAATTTTTGTGTGTGCTGCAACACCTGCAGTGTTATCACAGTTGCTCTGAGCCATGCCCACATCGTGACTGCCCAACAAACCTGCAGTCATGGCTTAGCTGTAGTTCAGCAATCAGCTGCCTGATTTTTATTACATTTAATTATATTCTAGTGGAAACATCTCAATTCAGAGCATCATTTAGACAACTTAAACTTCTTACAGTAGACCATGAGAAGGGGTTGTTTGGCAGCCTGTTCCAAGAGGATTTGGCAGACCTTGAACATACACTGAAGTATTTGGGTTTGGATGCAAAGCAGGTAATGGTGTCAGGTGTTACAGCTTGTCTGGGAAGTGTGGGATCTGTCTGTTTTCTAGCCTCACCTGGGAGTCTTTTGGCAAATTCCTTATTGCTTTAGGATGTCTGTGATCATTCCTACAGTGTTTTACAGCCAGGAGTTTGGGCAGGGCAATGGAAATAGAGTTTTTTCCAAACAGGAGATTACTGAGGAGGATTTCTGGGCTAAACCTCTGTTGTCACTCATCAGGGTTGAGCTTGGAAGATAGAAGGAGATTTTTAAGAAAAAAACCAAACCAAACAAACATGTCTTTGAGAACAGGACTTTGGGGATTAGGCAGTTAAAATCTTTCCATAAACCACCATGTGCTCTCGTTTGCCGACATCTACCACTGCCTTCTGATGGCTGAGAAATGGAAACAGCTTAAATTTCTCTCTCTTCTAAATCTGTGGTAGAAATTGCCTTTTGTGTAACTTTCTGTACTGCAGGACAGTTCTTGGGGCTCTGCTTGGTGGCAGGAAAACAGAGTTAGTGTCGTTATGCAGGGCTGTGGTGCACAATCAGCTACTGGAAACCCCAGTACTGATCTGAGTCTGAGCTTTTAAATGCCACTGGAGCTGCTGTCTGTTAGGCATCTAAGGATTTATTTGCAATCACTTACTGGAAACTGCACTTTGTTAATTACATGTGAAAACCAAGGAACCATGGACTGAGTCCAGCAAGATTGACTGAAATAGTTCAGAGCCTTTCTTACCTCAGTGTTGCACTGGGCTGGGTTGGGAGAAATGCTGAGTTATTTCTGTCTGGAGAGAATAACTGAAGCTTTCCTCATTTCCCCAATTTGCCTTGGCATCCTGCTCATGATTCAGCTGGACAGACTGACGCTGCTGTGCCTGCCTGGGGTGAAAGAGCCTCACTGTGCAGAGTTTGAGGCTACAGATTATGCTCCTTGCTCAAGTTTCATAATTTCTGCCATGTGTTTGTGCTCACCAGGTAGTTGGAAATGTCTTCCCTGGCTTTGGTCTGGAGAAGCACTCAAAGTCCTGCTGGTTCTTGCTGGGTATTCCATGAAAGGAGATGCCTGGCAGGGAAATGCCTTCAGGTTGGAGACAAGTGACTGAGTCAGGACACCTAGGGTGCCTTTGGCTAGTGCTGAAGACTGAGGGAGGAAATGTTGTTTAAGGCAAGGAATTGGGAGATTAAGGATCTGCTCTGCAGTGTCTCATTAGCTTGTGAGGCTTCAGGCTATTCCTTACCTGTTCTGTGCATGCCAGGCTCTAAACCAAATAGAACAAACATTTCATGCCATGCTTGTGTGGCTGAGTCCATAAGCAGGATGAGATGTGGAGCAGCAGCTAACTGTGCTCAGAGAGGGTGAAGGGCTGTTCAATGTCTGCAGTCCCAGGACCACTGAACTCTCTTCTGTGTCTGTGTTTCAAAGGTCTTTGCTTAGTTTATTTGGAATGCTGGTGTGCGCCTCTCCGAGCTCTTGAGTTTAATTCAAGTGCTACAGCAAGAGTTTAGAATAATGATGGTGTTTTAACAGTTCCAACAAACAAATCAGCCTTGTGAACACCAAGTGCCATCCACAGCACTGTGACAGGTTGAGGCAGCTTCAGTCACAGCACTACAGCAGGTTGATTTGTTCTTGGTACACAGGGCTAAAGAGGATGCTGCTCTCTTCCTTTTCCTATGGGGAAGCAAACTGCCAGCAGTTTTTGGATGGAGTGGGAAGGGATGAGTCTCCAGCTGGCAGCTGGTGTGGAACAGGCACTGAGGGGTGGGAAGTAAGGCTGGTTTTGATTATGTTTTGTGCTGTTTGAAAACTGGGCTGCTGCTTGAAAGCTGGCCCATGGCAACCCTTGTGGGGTGGGCTGGAGAAGCTTGCATGCTCTGCCCTGAGGAGGAAGGTGGGAGGAGGCTTCATGTGATGATTGTTGACTCCTTTGTGTGATGCTTCTGCTCTTTCTCCACCAGCTTTCACTCCACAGCAGCACTTCAATGCTGGGAGAAGGTTTGCCACTATATGACACTTAATAACCCCCTTAATATTCTCTTTGGTCTCCCTCCCTCCTGGATGTGTGGCTTCAGGAGCCAAGCTGGGAGCCTGATGGGGTTGATGTGATGCCCAGAAGGTCTTCGGTACCAAGTGTCCCACTGCCTGTGGGATAGTGCCCTGTCTTTTGGGGCCATGAAATAGGTATGAAAGACTCTGACCCCTGCACAGGACTGGTCTTGATGTGACACTTCCCAGCCAAATGCTACTTCTTGCATTTGAAGCTGTACACAACTTTCAGAGCCCACACCAAGGCTATTTTCTGGCTGTAGCTCCCTTTTGTTTTAAAATTATAACCTGAGAGTTTTCTCTCAAATGTGTGCATGGTATTTTGTGTGATTGGATTCCATCTGGAGTAAAAAGGCAGGTTTGTAGGAGTGGTGCATTTCTGCACTGAAAGAACTGTGTAAATTGAAAATCACTCTGTGCCTGAGGGCTGTTATCTTTCTGCCAGTCACATTTGGGTCTGGGTGCAGATTGTAAAGGCAGTTGTCTGCTTTTTGCTCTTCAACAAGGCTTTATGCTGAAGGATAGAGTAATTTTCACCTGACACAGCAAAGGTATTTTTTTTTTTTTAGTCCTCTAAAACCACACTGGCAGGAGATATGTTAGATGGGGCACTTGGGGGAGGTATGGAGTCCTGTCTGTGTGTGCAGCAGCCCTGGGACATTTGGATAAATATTGCATGTGGCAGCTCCTGCCACACATGTAGGGACTGTCCCATAAATCTTTCCCAATAGCCAAGCTGCTTTCCCCTCTTTCTCCCATGAATTTGTTGCTAAAAATTGAACTAATTTGAAAACTGGTATCCATGCTGGGCCCTACTGCCTGTGCTTGCCTCAGAAGTTTGTAGAGCTCCTGGCTGTTTTGGGGAGTAGTTTATGTCCTGACAGCTGCTGCTGTTGGTCATCCTGGGAGCAATCAACTTCACAAGGGCTGTACCTCTCACTAGAAACCTCTGCACACTTGAGCTGTGCTTCACATTCGGCTTCAGAACAGCTCTCACTGGTGTGCAGCTAAATTAATGTTTTTATTTAATTGACTTCAGTTGGGAGCACAGAGAAGTGGTGACAGGAATCTCTCAATGTCCATCTATGAGGTTTTAAAAGGTGTGTTCAGGCTGAACTTGAGGGACAGGTTGGGATGCAATCTTTGTATGTAGTGCTCTGAACAATGACTTGGAAAAGTGAGGGTGATGCCACTGAAGTGGGCAGCCATGCTCCTTTCTCCTGAGAGCCTCATTTTCCTTTTTCCAGGCATTGCTGGGAGCTGTCAGTAGCTGTAGGGATGGGCAGATTTAAGGAAGGAGCTGTTGCAGCAGAAATGGCTGCACAGTGTCAAGTCGAGCCAGGCATAACTTTATACTAATGCAATTGGAGAAACTTTTTTTATTTTCCCTTGGTACACTCCTGAAAGGAGATGGAATTTATGCTGAAATACCTGGCAGCAAGCTGCCCTGCATGCAGGGGACAGCATGAGGATGGAGTTTAGTTGGAACTGATCTGCAATGTGTGTGAGCAAAGATCCCAGCAGCCCAGAAGGATTTGGGGTGGCAGCAGGCAAGGTTAAGCCCTTTGGCTACACCTACACATGCAGAGGTAACCGTGGATACAGAAACCCTTCTGTTATCAGAGTGCAGTGCTGTAACAGGATGCCTGCCCTGGCTGATGGTGCTGGAGTGCAGCCCTGCTATCGAATGGGTGAAATGCAGGAGCCTCCCAGGGGCCGGAGGATGGGAAAATCTCCCTGCCTTTTGCTGCTGGGTGGGAAGGAGGATTGGTTTCAGGGTGCAAGGCAAGGGCAGGGAGGTGATCTGTTCCCCCTTTTGAGCCAGAAATGCTAGAGTGACTCCTACAACTTTGGTATGAGGGGTTTTTAAAAGGATACTGAAAGCTTGGAAGGCATGGGGAAGGAAATGCCTTGGAGGGAAGGAATGCAAGAACTCAGTCTGCTTAGTCCTTATCAAATGAAGGACTGGGTGACTTAATTACACTTAAGTACTTTTCCAGATAGCAAAGAGCACTTTAATTGTGCAAAAAAAGGCACAGTGAGAGCCTGTCTGAAGGATAAAATCAGACCAATTGCAACTAGAAATACTGTTCAATCTGCTAATGACTTCCACCACAAAGGGAAAAATTCTGTCTCCTGGTGGGATGGCACAAATTGGCCAGACTTGTCTTGCATATTGACTAAACCAAGCACCTCATTTGTCTGAAAAAGACAGTCATTGGAGTGGTCAGGTGAGAAGGGAGGTGTTTCACATACATTCTTCATGGAATGAGGGCAGTGGGCTCTGTTTTCAGCACTGTGAGGCTGCAGGGTCCAAATTCTGGGGTTTTGGACATCTGGCCATTATCTTTGTACTGGCTGTAACAAAGCAGCTGTGCAGATAAGTGGGATGATGGTCCTGCCTTGGTCTCAACATCCACAAACTGGTGTTCAGAGCATGTTCAGTGAGCCAGAGGCAGACCTGGTGTTCCCTGGTGCTGAGCTTGCTGGAGGCAGCGGGTGGAAAGCAGTCTGTGCTCATATGAGAGCAGAGAAATTGCTTCTTCTGGCTCTGTTTTTGCACTTTTAGTGCTGCTGTTTGCATTAGAAGGGCATTGTATCCAAATTATTCATGCACTGCTAATAACTCCAGAGTGCTGTGTGCTGGATCTTGCTTTCAGTTTCACTCAGCATTTCAGCTATGCTGAAGCCAAGGGAGCTGTCCTGACAGATCTGAGAAAAGTCAGAATTTGATATTAAATAAATCTGCATCCGTTTCCAAAGCATGGCTATAGAGCAGGAACAGCATGATCCCTGCTGCTGGCATAATTCCATTTAAATGATATATCTGCACATGGAAAAGCTGCTGGTGGATCTGCCTAGTGGTGTAGAGAGAAATTGAGCACCAGGCTTAGAACACCTGTAAGTTTTTGTCTTTTTTTTTATGGACTGGAGGTGAAAGCTTTGTGGGTCAAGGAGCTCTTCTGCTGCAAGGAGGTAACAGGGATTCCAAGGAGGACACAGGAGTGTGGAAGAGTCCACCTGAAATGCTGCTCCCCCTGTGCTTGCCCTGATGCTGGAGAGACACCAGATCCCAGCCCCGTGTGTAGGAGTGAGATGGGATGGTGTAGCACTGAGCTGTGGCACCCTCTGGGATGGAAAACCTCTGGGGAAGCATTGCTCTTGATGAGATCCATTTGCAAGAAAATGGAGTGCTTTCTCTGGCATTGGAAATTCTCCCTACAAATGCAGCCCTGAAGGCTGCTTGGTTCCTCTTTCAGCTCTAGCAAGGCTCCAGAAATCTGATGGTGCCTTTGAGAAAGGATCCTCGTTTCATTAAGTTGTAGCTGTTGGGAGGCCAGTGAGTAATTTCCTTTGTTAGCTGCTGCCTTGCTTGGAAAATGGCTTGCCCTGTAATTAATGAAACCTCTCCCTTCTGCATGGAAAACTGCTTGGAGACTAATGAAGGTCCAGACCCTTCTAGAGGTGCTCTCGCTGCTTAGGGACACCAAAGATGCAATTGGGTTTTGTGGGGAACAGACCATTAGCAGCAAAGTAACCAGCTCCCAGGCAAGCATTTAAATAAACTGGATGTGTCAGCCCAAAGGGTAAATAATTCCTGGGGGAGAGCAGAGATGTCTCCACGAGGTGTTGGAGGCCCAGGAGCAGGATTTCAGGACTGGCACCTCACCATGTGTTCAGCTTTGAGTGTTGCTGGGTCCTGGTGCTGCTGAGCTGCTCCTTTTGCACTGCATGTGGGACTGTCTTGATCCTACTTGCGAAAACTTGTGTGAAACTGAAAATCAGACCATACCCACACACAGCAGGTGGTGTTAAAGAGCAAGAAACCTCACACAGAGCCACAGGGGGAAGAGCCAAAGGCTCCAGTGTTGCAATGTGGGGTTGAAGCTCCCCACAGCAGGATGGAGAGCCTGGCTGGAACCCTGGGCATCTCTGTGATCCCCAGGGTGATGGGCTTGTAGGTCCAGCTGTGCAACCTGATGTTGATAAGGATTAAGTGCTACAGACACACTGACTTTGGGTGTGGAGCATGGAAAGCTCTTCTCTTTTAGCTCTAATAATTCTCCAACCTAATTTCTTTTTCTATACAAACCAACACGTTTCCCAGCAGCTGCCTGCTAAATCCCAAGCAGGTTTTGTAATTGGCCCCATTTCCCTGGAAGCTCTGCCACAGCAAAGCAGATTTTGTCATCTTTTCATTCCTCAGGAAAGTTTTCTTTCTCAGTGAAGAGTGAACTTTTTTCATTCTACCTTTCAGTCCTTCCAGGTGTGGCTTTAGGGGCTTTCTGGGGCTGGAGGAACAGTTTATCTCTGCTCCCCCAACTGCACTGTTAAATTCCTGATAATGCAGATAATCAAGAATCATAAATATGAATTTGAGCCCTGAGGGTGACAAACTGCTCTCCAAGGCTTGAGCCCTTCTACAGTGAAAAAATAACTTCTAAACTTACCTTGTTTCCCATTTGTCCTGTCTTAGGAAATATAACACACTTGGGCTTGCTATTCTAAAGCCACTTCTAGCCTTGGGTGCCCCACAGCTTTGGACTTGAATAATTAAGCTGAAAATCTGGTTCCTCTGAAGGGCGGTGCCCAAACAGAACCAAAGCCTGGCACTGCTGGGCAGTGAAGCTTCCAAAAGCAAAGGGGAGTTTCTCCATGGGTTTGTGAGAATTACACTGAGGTCAGAAACTCGCCTGTCACTGCTCTGCCTCTGTCAGAAAGGAGCCACCTGGGGCAGGCACTGTGGTGGCAGGAGGCAGGTTCAGACCCTCCCTGCTGAGGGTGAGAGGGGCACGGTGTGTCAGTGCTCATGAGAGGACCCAGCTGCTCCCTGGCCAGGGCTGGGGCTCAGCTGGGGAATCTCTGGCACTCACCCAGCCCCAGGCCTGGGGTCATCAGGCCAGTGAGATCTGCGTCCAGAGGATGCTGCAATGGAAGAGCTGTCAGGAGGGAATAGCTTGGCAGGACAGGCTGAGAAGGGATGCTTCTGAAATCCAGGCTTGCAGCAGCCAGAGCTTCATCTGCTGCAGCCTCCCTGTTGTTTGAAGGTCAATCACCTTGAGATCTGTCCATGCTGATTCTCATTGGTGGGGCTGGAGCTGTCCTGACCAGTGGCTCATCTCCCAGATCTGCTGTCCCAGCACTACCTGCAAGAAATCCCAGCAGCTTCCACCATAATTTGCCAATCCCTGAAAATCCTGCATTGGTTTTGCATGTGTTCATGAAGGCTAATTTGAATGTTTTTAAGCTTTTTTGGCCTCTGGTTTTGTTTGCCACCCACTCCCCTGACCTGCTTTGCACTGTGACTGACTTCTGGCTGCAGCCTGCAGTTCCCCAACATCAGTCTCCATTAGGTGACACCTCTTTGCCAACATTTACATGCACTATGTACAATCAGTTAATTGCTGTGCAATTTCTCACCCAGGTGATTTATTACAAGCTCAACCAGTCACAGGCTATAATAATTAATCTGCAAATTGAGCTTGCCTTTAAATTAAGCCATAGATTATAGCAGCATGATGGGTAAATGCCAACTCTTTGAATTTAGAAGGCAGTGTCACTTCTCGCACCAAAACAAACCATGGTGGCTTTAATGTGGCTTTCATGTGTCCCATCATCCCCAAGTACTGGGAAGCCAAAGCAAGGATTAATCTTGGATCACTGAGAGCAAAGGGTGAGTTCATTCAATTTATTGGGAGCCATTAGCACCAGAAACCAACTTGCCACGTGAAGCAGAACAGCTCATACACCAGGCAGAAAACTAATCCTAATCCCAAACTTTGTCTCTAATCCTCTGATGTTGGACTTGACCTAAAATAGCTTGAGAATAAGGGAAAAAGAAGATTTAATTTTTCCTTGTTTTGCTGCTTGCACAGGGTTGCATCTCTCTGATCCAGCTGGGAGAGTCAATAGGTCTCAAATGAGCAATGCTTGGTACAAATTCCTCATAAATACCAAATGCCTTTTTGGTTCTCTGCATCTTTTAAGACTTGGGAAGGAAACTACTGTCACATGGGTGGGTCCATCATTTAAAGAGGACAAAAGCTGCTGGGAACTGAGCAGTTTCAGCAGCTGGAAGTTCAGCATTTCTGTAAAAACAGCCCTTCCTATGCCATGTGTGGTTGATCTAAACTTTAAACCCTTCCTACCTTTCCTTTTGTTTGATTTCCCCTTAAACGAATCCTTTCAGAGGTGCCTGTTAATCCATCCACATGTGAGCAGGGGGTCCCAGGGGTGTCTGTGATGCTGAGCACTGGCCACACTGGTTCTCTCCCCCCCAGCAGTCCCACTGTGGTGGGTGTCCCCCCTTCTCCCTGCAGCTGGGAGCTCAGCTCCCACCCATTCATTCATTAATCCCTTTCATTCCCTCTTCGTTTGTTCACATCCTCTGCAGCGTGGGGAGAAAATTGCAGTCCTGAAAACAAATAGAAATTCATCTTCTCTTTGGAAATAAAAGCTGGTCCATTTAAATACTTTGTTCACTTTGAGGTTTGCCTGTGTGGAGATGACGCTGAGGTCTTCCTAAATGGAATGGAAGCCTCGGTGCTGGGCAAAGACAAAGCAGGGAACCCATCCCTCTTCCTTTTGTATCACTCTGTCCCTGCGCCTCCCGCGCTGAAGGGGATGAGATGGATTTTCCAGGGCAGATAGGTCAGTTTTAATGAGATACCTCTGTGCTGCTCTGGCCTCTGGTGCACATGATTAAAGCAAAGAGATTTGCTGATGAGTTTGGGTTTTTCTGAAGGCTGTGAAGATATTGTGTGGCTCCTGCTGTGGTGTTTGTTCCAGCCTGTGCCCAAGGGAGGTGCTGGGCTCTGCGTCCATGTGATTGCAAATTTTCCTGCCAGGACAGTGACCCTTTTCCTGACTGTGTGGGAGCCCTGACAGCTCTGGAGGGACCAGGATCCAAACCCAAGAAGCTGCTTCCCTCCTAGAGGCATGGGAGAGGCTTATTGGATCCCTGTGAGGAGAAGATGGCAGTAGCATCTCTGTCTGCTGCCTCATTCCCTCTGATCCCTTCTTTTAGACTTGTCCTTATGGAAATCACAAGCTCTGCCTGTAACTTTGCTGGAAGAACAGATTTAATTCCAAATAAGAGACACGAACTCAGGCTGCCCAGCTTCCCATCACAGCTGGGCTGGGTCCCAGTGTGTGTCCATGGCTGAACAGGGTTTTCCTGAGCCAGGTGAGCTGCTGTGACCTGAGTGAGGATGACTGTGAGCCCAAAGCTCCTGCTCTGTGTTGAGGATATGGCTCCCTGGGGGCAGGGAACTGAGTCAGGCTCCTGGCATGGTGGGACAAGGTTTGGGGAACTTGCTTTGTTGCCTGTGTGTGAGTGGAGGCTGACTTTTTTTTTTTTTTCCTTGGAGAAAGTGGAATGATTCTATTGCAGAAGTGGAATGGAATAAGTTCTCCCAGGTTGGATGTGAACACCCTATTTAGCTCCTGCAGACCATTAAGTATCCTTAAAATGTTTCCCAATTTCCAGAGATGTTGAGGTGCTCTGGAAGTGGTTGCTGCATTCTGAAGTGCCTCAGTTTGAAGTGATCAGATCCTTGAATGGCTTCTCCCTGTCTCATACACCAAATTTCTTTTCCATCTTGAATAGGCTACATTTCCTGAAAGAAAAGATTGTGAGAGTAATGAACTCTGAAAACTGCTTATCTGCCTTTTGAAATAAAAATGCTTTTGGCCAAATGATATCTTGCACTTAGCGAAAATAACTAAAACATACTCCATCTCACATGTCATCTGCTCACAAAACTGCTCTTGATCGACCTACAAAGCTGGAATTGTTTACTGTGTGACTGACAGGGTTTAGCTAGTATCAGTTTCTGGAGGGCAATATAATGAATTAAATCTTGCAAAGTGAGCTCAGGAGTCTTTGCTTTGGATGAGCCCATTTTACCTTCATCCTGTCCAAGTGAAATAGTGCTGTTACTTCCCTAGGATGTAGCTTGCTTAATAGGATAAGGGATCCTGTTACTCAGTGCTGGCAGTCCTTCACTGCCTTCATCCTCCAGTTGGAAAACTGGATGATTTTGCCTGCCAGTCTGGGAACAGTTTGTCTAGCACAGTGCCAGAGAGGGGAGACCTCCAGACCCCTGTCCCACATCGCTGTCAGTGATGTGCTGGAGAGTCACCACTCCATGGTGACACAGCCACTCTGACCCCCAGAGGGGTCATGAGCCACTGCCTGCCTGCACAGCTGCTGGGAAAACACTGCTGGCTTCTTCCTTACCCAAAACTTCCTGGGTTTGCTTTTTGCCACTTGAGTTCTCCGTAGGCAGGAGTGAGCCTCTCCAGCTCCACCTGAATGAGGAAAGGGAGCTGTTATGAGCACCCAGAGCAGGGTCCCTTCTGGAGGATGCAGCCACGGGCCTGGGCTGGCCTCAGCAGCAAAAGGCATCCCCAAAATTGTGCATTGCTCTGCCAGCTGGAGGCTAAAGCTCCTCCAAGCCTCACTGCTCTGCCTGATTCATCCCTTTGGACTCTGCATCTTGCTCCTGCTCCTCATCACTGTTTGAGGCAACAGCCCCTCCTCTGCAACCACGGCCAGCAAACCAGGGGCAAAGTGCCATTTCTGGTTTAGAAACCCCTGGCTGCACTAAAAATACCCGTGTCCCTATGAGCCAGACGTGAATGGAGGAGCTGTGGGCTGCCAGAGTGCCTCAGTACAGGTTCATGTGCAAGGCTTGGTGCCAGGGGCTGGCTGGTGACACACACCTGAGTCATGAGGCTCCTGGCTGCAGGAAAGTGTTTCCCCCATTTGGAGCTTGGGGAGAGGGCTGAATTGAACTTTAAATTTTAAATCATGTGGGCATCCTTCCACAGAGGTCTCAGCAGGTGCTGCTGAAAGATATCCAGTATCCTTCTTGTGTGGCTGTTCAGCAAACTAGGGGCTGGCCTGAGCTGGGTTCAGCATGTGCTAATTAATATTTAGCCTTAACCACTACACAAATGCAGCTCTGCTGCCCAATCTTTAAAGCAGGATGACCTGGTCCTGCTCAGCTGTGAAGGACTTTCCAGTTTTGCAGCTCTTTAAGGATAAAGAACATGAAAGGTTGAGCTTTAATTGTGCCTTTAAGTGAATTTCAGTCTCTTGAAAAAAGTTGCAGGTTGAAGTAGAGATTTGGGAGGATGAAGTGCCTTTGCTGCAAGGACAGCTGGTTTGGCAGGCTGGGGTTTGGGGTGTCTACAGAGAGATCAGAGCTTGTTGCCTTCTTGCAAGGTTAAAATTGGATGAGGAGCTATGGCTGAGCAGGGTTTTTATTTCAGCTGGAAGGCTGAAATAGCTGCTGAGGCCATCTCCTTCCTCCACTGGTCTGCAGGCTGCTTTTCCTTCCCCACTTTAACTCACAAGAGAAATTAATTTCTGGAGCTGTTGCTTGCTGTTTCTTCTGAGAAGTGGAGAAATGCTAATGGGAAAATACAACATTTCCCCTCACCTGTCCTCTTAATTTTGAGTTAAAATGCATTCAGGCTCCTGGGAGGAAGAGCCTCTGCTGTGGTAGTCTGTCCTGGTATTTAATTTAATGCAATTTCATGGCCTGTCTCTAAAGATCTTATTAACAAGGTGGGTGTGAATTCAGTGTGAAGGCACTCAAGCAGCAGTGCCTCCAGCAGCAGTGTGCGTGGCCATGTGGTCCTAGTCCTGCTCTGGCTGTCTGGTTTGATTTTTAGCTGTTGCTGCCTTGTTCTTCAGAGGCAGCTTCCCTCTCGAGGTGGAGGAAATTAGATCAGATCCTGGGGAGAGATTTGTCATGCCCAGCACATACCCCAGCGATGCTGAACCTGTTATGGCAGAGTGGAGTTTTCAGAGGGTTAAAATCCCATCACACCAGCACCAAGAGTCAAGGAAAAGAGCCCAAAATGACTGGTGGCTGTGGGGTGGTGAGTGTGTGGGAGAGACCCCACAGACACCCTCCAGGGATCTGGAGAGCTGGGAACCTGCTGACATTTATCCTTGCAGCCCCTGAAAGGCTGATTTCCCACACTGTGGGGGAGAGCTGTGCAGGAGGAAGGATGCTCCCTGTGTTATTGGTGTCAAGGCTGATGTTCCTGAGTCCTTGGGGTCTGCAGCACTGCAAGCATTAACTGGAACAAGTCATGTATTGATACTGTAATTGTGCCCAAAAGGCCATAACGGGGGATCCAGGATGGGAATTGATGTGTCTGACACACCAGTAAGATATAATGATCCTCTGGGCTTCCAGCCTTTGCTGTTTAGGAAAAGGAGAAGAGGGAGAAAACAAACCCCAGGTGCCTGTATTAAAAGCAGCAAATGTGTAGAGGCTGCTTCTTGGGCAGGATGGGAGCCCTTGGCACTGAGCTGAGCTTGCACAGCCCTTCTTGTGAGGCTGAGCCTCCCAGTCAGGGAAGAATGGCCCTGGCTCACTGTGTGGGAGCACAGAGGGTGTCACTGGCAGGGGATCCAGACTTCAGCTGTGGGCTGGAGGTGTGGGAAGCAGTGACCAAACCCCAGCACCTCACAGCTGTGTTTGTTAAATCCAACAGAAATGGCCCTTTGCTGCCCTAGCTTTGTGTGAAGCCTCAGCTTCTGGGAAGAGCTAAAAATTGATAACAGCATCCAAAGGGGGCTCTATTCTCTCCTGTAATGACTCACTGGTGTAGCCATTGCTGCTTGCTGCTCAGCCTCAAAGGATGGTTAATATGCTCTGTGCAGGCACCACCAGTTTGCATCCCTTGCCCACTTTGTTATTGATGTAACTGCAGCCAGCTGCAAATTAATTGGCACTTCATTGTCCCAGAGCAAATTGCTTGCAGATGTATCATAATTTCAAAGACAGTGAAGTAGACTGGGGTGGTGCTGGGTGTGCTCTACACCACTCTGCATCAAACTGATTGACAGTGCTGGGAGGGAGGTGTGCTCCAGAGCAAAGTTATCCTGGCCCTGGGTGCCTACAGCCTTGCTCAGGGAGCCTGAGAGGAAGGAAAAATAGGAAGAGAGTAATGCTGGCTTAGCTTTGAAATGAACAGCTCTTTGTGGAAGTATCTTGGTGCAGTTTGTCATCTCTTTTTGCTGTACTGGGGTCTGTGGTGCTGGGGTGAGACTCTGGGAGCTGGGATTGATCACTGTTCCCTGTGGGACCGAGGGTCTCACAGTGCCTGGGGTGGGAGTGCTTTGACCTGCACATGCAGGCTGGTTCTGGAGCTGGTTTTATCTTCACCAGGCACAGCATGAGTGAAGTATTCCCCCTTGTCACAGCATCGAGGGCAGCACAACATCAACGATCTCAAGTTAATGATATGTTGAAAGCTCAAGGCTAAGGCAGCAGGAATTAATATCCTTGAGACCTGTCTAGTTCTGCCTCTTTTGACACCTCCTAATTTTCCATGTAAATTGGCTTATGGATCTCTGGCTCTAAGGCTGTGTTGTGTGCTGGGGGAGTCTGGCGTGTCTGCTAGGAAATTATCCAGAGTAATGGGAGGGTTGTAATTGTGCTGTAGCTATTCAGAGCTGCCTCCCCTGTGTGGATGTTCTCTCTGTGACTATCTGAATAATCACTGCATTTAGAGCAGTTTCACATACATTTCAGGTTTGCTAAATACTCCATGCCAGCGTGTGATGGGCCTGTGTGTGCACAGTTGTGCTCATAATAAAACATCATATTTAATCCTTCTCTTATATTGACCCAACTGTGCATGAACAGCAGGGACAGTTCTTATGTCCACACCTAGAAGAATAAGCCCAGGCTTCAGCTTATCCAAGCAAAGTAAATAAATCCAGAGTTTTAGAGGAAGTAAATAAAGGTGTGAGCACTGCTGCAGGTAAATCCATTCAAAAGGTTTGCTCCATTCTGGATCTGTTACTGCACACCAGAACAGGCTGAAATCTGTTTTTGACTTCACAGGAAATCAAATGTGGGAGTTGATTTTTTAAAAACTAATGTTGCAATAGGGGAAAAAAGCTGTACAAGTCATTTGTCAAGCAGAAATTCATTCAGCTTTTAAATTAAAAAAAAAAGTTTTTTGACTGGTGTGTTTTAAGTGCTGATGATTTGAGGACTGTATAGCCCAATGAGAACTTGTCCCTCCACACAAATATAATAAATAAAAACAAGGTATGTTTTTATATATAGAGCCAGAGTCCTTTTGAGCTGTGGGTTTGCAATTGGAAAATTCCCTCCATTTGCACACTGCAGTGCTGCTTACTTTTGAGGCCTGAGCTGAAGATGGGAACCATAGAAACATCAATAATAAATCCCCAGAAGAAAAGGAAGCTTTGCTGAAATAATGTCCCTGCTTGACCCTGAAAGGTGGTTTTAGAAATAAACCTGTGGGAAGCTGGAGGCACAGCCAGGTGTGTGCCAGTCCTCAGGGGATGCAGATGTCCCTTCCAGGTTCAGCCCAAAACAGGCTGGCAGCTGCTTTTAGGTAGATGTGCATGAGGGCAGGGACCTTTCCTAAGCCCAGGACAGAGAACGAAGTGTTCATTCAGTTCAAACACCCAACTTCTGCAGAATCTCAGCAGAGATGCTCTAAGCACCAGCTTCACTCCGACCAGTTAAAGCATTTTTATCTGTCAGGGAGGAAATGAAAATGTGCAGACCAGAAACTCTTCCAGGCTCAGGAAGGATGCTCCACTCCCATGCTAGATGGTTTTGTTGCCAGCATCCCCTTGCTGACACTTTGTGCTTTGTTGGGTTTACTTTGCTGTGTGGGGTGTTTTGGCAGCAGTAAGGGCAGGGAATGCCTGAAGGGGAGAGCCTGGACAGATGCTGAAACCCCAGTGCCAGCTGCACTGAAGAATTATAAACAGCCAAAATCAACTGTCCTGACAGAGCCAATCAAGGCAATCAGAGTGCAATAGATTTTTGTAAAACTTGCCTGTGGTTTTAAACAGCTCAATAATTCTATTCTCAGAGTGTGCTTGAAGGGCTTGGAATTGACTGTGAGGTTTTTAAAATTTTCTTCCGTAGGAGAAAGTAGCAGGAGCTAATTTCTGGAGGTGGTATACTTAAAAATAAGAAACCCAACAAAATCTTCTTTCATAAAGAACAAGAAGATTGTTTCCCTTTGGCTACTCTTCTCTCAGTGCTGAAATTTTCTTGTTCTCTGAGTGTCCAGTCCCCATTGCTCCTTCTGGGGCTGAGAACAATCCTCCCAGGGATGCTGCTCACTTCTCTTGACTATTTCCACTCCCCTAGTGGCACAAACAGTGCTGACTGATCTCTGCCAAGTCCTTAGATCTGTTTTCCTTCCCACTACCTGTATCATCCCTCTTGGTCATGGATCTTGTTTAAAGATCTCTTTCCCTGTTATTTGTCTGTATGTTTGAACTGTCCAACTTTTTCAGTTGACATAGCCAGGTTCCAGCTCTTGTCCCCTCACTGCTGTCAGTGCTATCCCAGATTCCTCCTGTGTAGGATTTACAAGTCAAGCCCAGTTTGAGTAACACAGCCCTTCTCTAGCTCATCATCAAGAAGGGAGGAAGGAGCAGACTAAATGAACTATGGAATTTGCTTAAAACTTGATATCCTCAGAAGTTATCCCACTCCTCTTTAAAGAAGGGAGAACACAGCTGGCAGATCGAGGTATCCCAGCTCCTCACTGGAATCTGTTTTCTGTGAGCAGTTCTGTACATCAGCTGTGTGTCACCCTGTTTTGTACTCACCTGCAGCAACACTCACTGCTGGGCCATCTCTCCCAGTCCATGGCATGTATCTGAAATCTTTGCAACGTTTGAAATAAGCATATTTTAAAGAATTAGGACCATGAGGTGATTTGGGGGGATTAAAGGGATGGAGGTTATGTGCTGTCTTTAATGTGTCAGGGCTCAGCTGCTCTGCCTGGTCCCTGGTGTGCAACTCCTCAGCAACTTTGGTCTGTCACTGGTGGCTTTGTCTTTTCTTGAGCCACCCACTGCTCTCTCCTGGTTTCCTTTGCTAAAGGAGAGTCAAGATAAGAAGTTGCTTTTCTCAGCAGTACTGTAGATTTTATCTGAGACAGCAGCCTACACTTTCCAAGGATAAAATGGCCCTCATTATTCTTCTGTCTTCAGCCCTCATCTGAGGTTTGGGTCATAAATGCTTGTAAAACATCTGAACTTTTTAGACTCAGGAACTAGAGGACAGCAACATGTCAGCTTTCCTTCTCAGCAGCTCATTTTGGTGGTGAAATCAGAGCCCTGAGATGTCGAGCTCCATTCTTAGGCAGCCAGAAGGAGCTTTTGGCATGACTCAGACCTTGTTTTGCTTGGCTTTTCTCTAATCCCATGTCATAAATTTCAGAGGAAGAAGTGGTGAGTGAGAGGAGGCTCTGGATTTCCCCATGTCCAAGGGGTCGGAGGGGTCTGAGGCTGCATGTGGCCCTGGCCCATTTCCTTGTGCTGCTGTGGACAGGGCAGTGCTGCCATCCCATTTTGGAACAGGTACCCACACCCCTTGGGAGGGGTGGTTTGGTCCCAGAGCATGTTCAGGGCAGGTTCCCTGGTTAGCTGTTGTTGTAGGTGTGAGGGTGAGTTTGGAGATAAAATAAAGGGGTCTCCAGCGTGTTTAGGTCTTTATGATATTCTTCTTCTGAAAGATAACTACCCAGCTCAGCCTCTGCTTCCATCCCACAGCCTTCAGAGCATCAGGAGAGCTGGTAGGACCAAAGGGGAAGGCAGAACCTGTACTCAGCACAGCCCTTTTCCCAACTGCACACAAAGCTGGTCTGCTCCTCCTCCCGCTAAAGCCAGGAGTAATTAGCTGTGCTGTGGAAATATAATGAACAGTGGGGCTGGGTTTGCTGGGTAAAGCCTCCCTCAGCACACAGGAGACATCCTAATTAGCCTGATTGGGCCACTACAGGATTCAGGGTTGATGGGGAGATGCTGGAATGTTGTTTTTCCTTTTACTCTGAGCCTGAGAGTGTCAGGAGAAAGGGGGTGGGGGGTGGTGTTTCATTAAAATCCTCCCAAGAAAGACACATGATTTATTTCTCACAGAACAATCGATGTTTCCCATGCTGCAGAAAGGCTGAATATTAATTACAGCAAATGAGCCCCTTCTTACTGAGCTGCCAGTGTTTGTTCTTAGACCTGAGCCCCCCAGTACTGGCTGGGGGCTGTGGCTGGCACAGCCTGGGTGTAAATGTTCATGTGCTTTCTTCAGCGGCAGCAGTTGGCTGAGGAAAAATATCTGGATCTGAATGAAAGCAAAGGACTTGTTCTCACTCTGAGAGGTGACGTTTTACTCTTTTCTTTTTCTTCTCAAATAGTTTCTGGGTTGATAACATGACAAATATACAAGTCCAGAACACTTGAAGGTCTAAGCTGAAATCCTAGCTGGGATCTAGGTGGTTGTAATGAGTTGACCTTTAAGAAAAACAAAAGTGGGAGGGAGTTAAGTCCTAAAAATGTTTTGTGCAGGTTGAAATTTATTTCTTATTTCATGAGGGGAGAGGAAGGAGGACAGGGAGCCCTGATGGGAACAGTCTTCTCCTTTCACAATGTTTCAGTTTCACGGTGGGAGGGACCTGGCTGCTGGAGAAAGGTGCACCTCCAAGAGCAAAGTTCCTAAGGGAGGAAGGCAATAAACTTTTAGAAACTCTCATCAGTGATAACTTCACCCACTATTCTCATCCCTCTGTTTATCCCTACTGAGTCCTCTGTGCCAAAATGTGTATGAAAATGTTAGAATTTGGCTTTCTCTGTTCTTGCCCCATGGGAGAAGCAGGATAGATTGGAGCCTGGAGAAGGATGTGGGTGTGAGATGTCGTGCTCCTGGATGAGGCAGGAGCCTTCCTTGCAGTGGCTGCCCCAGGAGAGCTCTGCTCTCTCCCCTGAAGTGTCTGAGGGAGCAGGGAACGGCAGCCTGGTGTTTGCAAGCTGCTGTGCTTACAGCAACATGTGTAGGAAGATAATTGTAAGAGCTCCTCTAGGCTTAGCAAAGGCAACTGAATAGTAACTAAACACCAGAATAATTAAAATGATGTCACTGACTCTCAAGCTGCCTACTCTGTGAGTGGAAACCTGCAGGGGACACGAGAGCATGGGTTGGAGGGAAGGGCTGACTCATCTGTTAACTCAGTTTTGTGTGGAAGTAATAAGGTTTAAATCTTAAACAGAGATGCTCCAGTTTTGGTTTAACTGAAGCAAAAGATTGGAAAAATCGTTGTCCCAAATGCATTTCTGTGGATCCAGACCCTGCAGATCCTATTGCAATGCAGTGCTGGATGATGATGCAGTTGGTACCTGGGGTAGGATCTGCTCCCTGGTGTGCTAAAACCCCCTCACTGCTGTGCTGTCAGCTCACCTCTGGTGTGATGGGCAGAGCCTGGCTCTCATTTCTGAAGGACTGGCAATGTGTGGACCTGCAGGACGAGGCCCTGAGCCTTCAGTGGTGCTTGTGCTGCTCAGCTGCTGTGTGGGGAGGGCGAGGCTGATGCAGTGACTTGGCTTTGGAGGAGCAGAGGAGGGAGGGCTTCCTGCAAAGGCTGACCCCAGGGAGCATGGAGCTGACTCCAGCAGTGTCTAGAGATGGTGAGAGGTACTGAGGTGACACCCTGATGGCTTTTCTGATATGTTTGTCCTCAGCACTCCTGAAGTGCCCCTGGAAGCACCGCTCTGTGCACTGCCACGTCTCACGCTGAAGCCGCTTCTCAAGGGTGACTTTGCAGTTGTTGAAGCCCAGCTCTAGCCTTTGGGAGGAACCAGAGCTGCAGGTCTCCCTGAGCCAGACTGGGACAGCAGGAGTGGTGCTTTCCATAGCCAAGGCAGCCCCTAGAAAGATGTGAGAGGAATGATTATTGTGTCCTATAGGATCACAGGATCTGTTTCCCAAAGGGGATATGGATAGGGACAAAGGCTCTCAGAGCTGCTGTCCTCTCCCATGCCCTTCTGCAGTTGTGGTCTACATCTCCTAGCAAAGTTTATCCCCCCAGTGGTGCAGCGAGTTCCCTGTTCAAATGCTGCCCTGTAAATGCAGACTCTGGAGACTGGAGGGCTCTCATGTGCTGGAGGAGCCCTTCACCGAGAGATGCTGTAGATGAGATATCCTTCCCCCTTTAATTCGCTCCTTGTGGTTGTGTTTCCTTTTTGCTGCCCCTCCCCAGCCCCACAGCGGGGATGGAGCCAGCAGAAGGGCTGCAGGGGTTTGGCTGTGCTGCTTTGCTAACGGGGGGTGAGCAGGGAAGGGCATTGCTGTGTGGTCCCTGCATCTGGCAGGAGGATTTAGGAGAAGTGAGTGGGCTGGGAACGTATCTGTACCTGCCACGTGGCTCCTCTCCCAGCAGTGAGTCTGCTGAATGAAATGTGTTCAATTAGCAGCCCAGGAGGGCTGAGGAAACAGGATTAGTCAGGTTCTGGCTGCATCCCAGGGGCCAGTGAGTCACCCCACCTTTCCCTCCTCCCCACCCTGCAGCCTTCATCCCTGTGCTCCATCACAGCCGAGGTTTTCTCCTGGGCAGGTTCAGCTGTGCAGAGTCTTCAGGTGAAGAAGGGTGTCCAGGGAAGGATGTCACCAGCTGGGCTCCAGGGACCTCAGCTCCAGGGATGGCTTGGCAGAGCTGTGACTGGGGGAAGGCAGGGGTTTGTTTTGCTTCCTGTGGGGACACAGGGAGGTGGAGAGTGGAACAGAGGCAACTGAGAAGGGTAAGCTGGGGACTGAATCCTGCCACGACCAGCCAAGGGTGGCTTTGTCACTAGGAGGGAAAGTAGGAGTAAAAGTAACTGGACCATCTGCCCTTTTGTGGGAGTTTATCAAGAGCAGAGCTGTGACATGTGGCTTCTCTTGCACCTCTGAGGACAATGAGGGGAAGAGGAGGGGCTGGAGAGTGAACCCATCTGTCGCCCTGCTGTCTGACAAGGCAGCTCACAAACACATGGGATAAGTGCTGGCAAAATGAGCAGAGGAAATTTGTCTCCTCGAGCGTAGTAGGCTGTTGATCTGAAAAAACAGATTGAATAGTTTTTCTGTCACCCTTTGGCTTTGGGGGTGTTTTTGCCCTGGTTTTTCAGCTGGATTTCCCTTTGATTTCTCTCAAGATAGAAAATGGGCTGTGTATGGGAAGCAGGACTGCTGGGAAATGAGCTGCCTTATCTCCGTGCCCTTCTCACGGCGCCTCTCAGGCAGCCCTCACAGCACTCTGGGCTCCCCATCCCTGCACCAGTAGCTGTGCCCTTCCCTACTTTGCAATTCCCTTTATTCAGGCTCTGCCCTTGGTAACCAAGGCACTGAGACAGGAGATCACATAATAAATACAAAGAGCAGAGAGACAAAGAGGTAAAGCTGAACACAAACCAGAATGTCAATGGAACTCTCTGACTGAATAAAGCCAGCTCTGAAAAAGTTGGAAAAGGGACAGGATGTTTGGAGGAGGTCACACCAAGGTGCACATAGACTGTTTAGCTCCTGGAAGGCCTTGCCTTATCATCCAGGTAGGGTGACACTTCTGGAGGCATTTGATCAATTGGTTTGCTCCTAAAGACAGGCTTTTGTTCATCTCACCCTGGGCTTTGGGGTGATTTTGGGAGGCTGACAAAAATTATATGCTGGCTGTGTTCTTTGCTAGTTTGCTTCCTGTCTGTGCCTCTCTTCCCAGCCTTTCAATACACACACAGGTGTCCACATCCTTGTCTTCCCAAGGAGCATTTGTCACCCTTCTATGGATGTAGGTGGAAAGGGAAGGACCCCACAGCCAGAATTTAAACATTTGGACTAGGAAATCCCTTCAGGACAGGGAGGAGAACCATGAGGGAATGGAAACCATGAGCCTTTGCAGGGTGGTGGGATGGGGTACATGCTTCTCCTGGGACACTGGCTAAATGGAAGCCTTGTCCATGGTGTTGGGACCAGCCTCTCCAGCATGGCTTTCCACCTCACACAGATGAGATCTACAGGACTTCAAGCTGGGAGTGTGCCCATGTTGTAGTCAGTGTTGGACTGGTGTGTTGACTTCAGCGTGATGAGATCTGGGGAAGGTCTGCCCCACAAAACCCCTCTTGAGTGCTGCACCAGCTGGTGCTGGGGTGACCTCCCTGCCTGGATAGCCCACTTGCCTCTGTGGTTTTGAGCACATGGCTTGGCCACACCGGTCAGTCCAACTCACTTCAGATGGGAACAGACTCCTTCAACCATAAACACCTTTACTGTGTAAGCAAGATAAAATCTTCAATGTACTGCCCTCCAGAGAGCCCTGATAACTCAGTCTGTTTTCACTTCTCATATTTTCCTTATGGCTGGCAGTGGAGGAAGAAACACCCACCCAGTCATTACCACCTCCTTTCCCAGAACAGTGTGCCAGTTATTCCCATCCCTGCCTCATGGGAGAAAGGTAACACAATAGTTTCCCTTGTCCCGAGGGCAAGTCTGGCTGGCACACCACACATCCTCCTCGACCTTCGCTCCATCCAAGCCCTGCAGGGCAAGTACTGACCAAAGAGCAAAGCAGCTCCGTGAAAAACAGCAGGTGAGCATTCCTGGCAGTTAAAATGGAGCAAAGACTTTTGAGCCATAAAGCTTGAAAGTTCTGCAGGTGTCTGGCTTTGTTGGCTGGGGAAACACAGGCGAAAAATCTCCAAGATACTCTCAGTCAATCTGGATATACTGGTTTTGACAGAGCCTGGAAGAAAATACAGAAAGACCCTGTCCTGAGGTTTGTTCAGTGACTCAGAAAGCAATGTGCTGCATCTGATGGTGTCAAAGGTGCTGGTGTTGCACACCTGACTGCTTTCATCGCTGGAGGTGAGTGAATGGCTGTGTGCTCTCTACAAGGTGTAGGCTGAAGCACTGGCTGTACTTAAATGCACTTCCAAGTGTGATGTGGGTGCATTAGGTGCACCTGTCTGTGTGTGTGTGTGTGTGGCTTAGGACACCCTGTGCAGGTGACACAGTTTTATTCTGGAGGTGAGTAAGGGTGAAATTCTGTTCTGGGCATGTTGTGGGTGGCTGGCAGTGTGAAGCCATAAGTGTGATATAACAAATTCCTTTGGACTGTTTGATGTTTTTAATTCTTTAAATTAAATCCATCTACAGTAACCAGTCCCTCCATGTCTGACAAAGTGTTGAACAATGCCTGCGTGGTCCCTGTGGAGCCCAGCACAGGCTGTTGGTGTAATCCCTGCTTTGAGCTGATCTCTGCTGTCTTTTCTCTACTTCATAATGAGCAGAGTTACTTCCTAACCTCCGACTGCTAAAGCCGCATATACAACACACAGACATTTAATTTTCCCTCTTTTAACTTTGTCTAAAGCATTTGTTATTTTTGAGGAAGCTGTATAAGCAACTCTGCTTCCCCTGAGCTGCTTTTTCACAGCTTCTTGCTCCACGGATCTCTGCACATTGTGATTTTTAGTCCTGTTTAAAACCCTCTGCTGGGGGCTCCCCAATGGCCACATAGACTGTGAGGCACAAGAGCAGCACGAAGAACTAGCACTGTGAAAATCTGCTCGTTGGCATGAAAAGCCACAAAGCTGGTGTTAGCAGCAGTAGTTTTGAGAATTCTTTGCAATCCCTTGAAGCAGTGTGATTATTATGCATCTGATTTTGCTTGAAATATTTGGGATTAGCATCAAAATGAGCCAGTTCTTGAAATGTTTTGGTTGCCAGAAAATACAGCCCACTGGAGGCAGATGGGGCTGGGCTGAAAAGCCAAGCAACAGAGCTGGGTGAGACTTCTGTCCTCAAGATCTCTCTGCTGAGTGCTTCTAGGATATCAGCACAGCCAGCAAAGTCTGCAGATTACTTATAAAAATAATAAATATATGACATTGTGGTTCAAAGGTTCAAGTTTTGAATGAAGAAGCTCTATGTTGACAAGCTGCTTAGGAACCCTGGGCGGGCCAAGAGGTGAGGAATCACTGGGAAGCATTGATAAGGGTTTTACTCTTGTAGGGTGAATATTCCCTCTGGAAATCCTTCTTCTGTCCATTCATCCTCTTTGGGGCCCAGTGGTGGCAGAGTCCTCCTGTGCAGGATGAAAAGTGGCAGCACACTGCATGTCATAGGCTGGGAGGAGTGCAGGATCAGAGTAATGGAGAGGCACCTGCATTTTGGAGGCAGAGGTTTGTAGTCCATAGGCTTCTCCAAGACCTGCCTGAAGCTGCTGCTCCTCTGTCAACTCACAGATCCAGAGGTTTTCTGCTGCCCTCCCTTCGGAGTGCCCTAGTGAACAGCCACAGTCACCGGCAGTGAGCGTGGGGGAAAGTCCTCCAGAAACTGAGTCTGCTGGGTGGATTCTGGCGCCAGCTTCAGGCACACACTGGCCTCTGTCATGCTGTTGTTGTTGGCAGAGCTGCTGTTGTGAGAGGGCTCTTTGGCAGGGCGAATGGCCACCAGGAACTGGCGCTTGAAGGTCTCGCTGAGGGCAATGTAGAGGAAGGGGTTGAGGCAGCTGTTGGCGTAGCCCAAGCTAATGGCAAAGTTGTAGGCATAAAAGAAGGCCATGGATGGGGTGTCGATGCCCAGGTGAATCAGCTGGAGGATGTAGAAGGGAGCCCAGCAAATAAAGAAGGCAGAACAGATGGCGACTGCCATTCGAGTGACCTTCTTTGTACGCACCCGGAGACTCCTCTGGGGCAGCGGGACCACGGTGGTGGCCATGTGCTGCAGGATCTTAAAATAGACCACGCAGATGATGACCAAGGGCACAGCAAAGGCCAGCATGAACTGGTAGAGGGTGAACCAGTAGATGTCAGTCTCTGGGTTGGGGAGCAGGAGAGCGCAGCGCACGGTGCCATCCTCCAGGGGCATTAGGCCTGCGTACATCCACACGGGAATGATGGTCAGGAAGGACAGGAGCCACACCAGGCAGATGACCAGAGCCGCAACGCACGGCGTCCGAACGTAGGTGGATTTGAGGGGGTAGACGGTGGCCAGGTAACGGTCCAGTGTCATCACTGTGAGGATGTTGGTGCTGGTGATCTGGCTGTTTGTGTCCAGGGCGGTGATGATGGTGCACAAGGGAGCTCCAAAGTACCACGAGCCGTCGCCCAAGAGCTGGTGGATGAGGAAGGGCATGCCCAAGAGGAACAGGAGGTCCACGATGGAGAGGTTGAAGATGAAAATATCAGGCACGGTCTGTTTGCATTTCAGCTTCTTCTTCTTGACGATCGTGTAGATCACAATGAGGTTCCCTGTGATGCCCAGGAAGCAGATGATGCTGAAGACACTGGGCATGATCACATTGGTGTGTGGTGCTGGCTTCTCTGCTACTGCCAAAACAAACCAAAGCAGTGAATGCAACCCCTTCACAGCTCAGTGTGCTTGCCCTGTCCTGCAGATGGACCCATCCCCATCAAAGACACCTTTCCTAGCATTTGGAAAGGCTTAGCTGGGGATTTGGCACTTCCTTCTCTGCCTCTCAGTACATGCAGCATGCCACCCAAACCTGGCTGTGTAGGCAGCTTTCCTCAGTGCTCCCGGTGTGCTTCTGTCCTGTTCTGCAACTCCCCAGCCCTTTTTTGAGGTGCTAACCTCTGGCTGGTGTGTCTCTGCATTCACCAGCACCTAACAGAGCTGAGAGTAACTTTTATTCCATGGAGTGAAGTGTTTTTAGCTGTTTTTGAGGGGAGTGGGTGAGGCAGCTTATGCTTCACCCACTAGAGAAGTAAAGCCTTTCTGTGGGTGCCAAAATCTGGACAAAGCCAATGCTCAAGCTGCTGTCAGAAAGCTTCAGCTGATCTGTTGGGTAGTTTATCTGTTGTATGGTATGAGATACAGAGTTCATTGACCATGCAGGCAGACAGCTCATGCTTATCTGTATGGTGAGATCTGGGACCGTACCCTCACTGTGTCCCTGTTCTCTTATCAAGGTTGGGCCAGAGAACATTCTCCTTTCTGTCTTCCTTCCCTGCCTCTTTCCCTTTCTCTAGTTTCTTTCCTACAAGGAAATCCAAGTATGTGGCCAGATAAGGATTGGGAGTATGTTTCAGAAGGGCCCTTCAACAGGGATTGTCCTAGAAGAAAAACAGCTTAAAGCTGCTGTCTTTGAGATCTGGATTTCCAAGGAAAATTCTTGCCTGATAACACTTAGCTTACCTATGCCAATGCTTGACTGTTTCTCTTTGGGGTGGGATCCCCAAACATAATCAAATTCACATTGGTGTTGTCCCTCACCTGGGTGTAAAATCACTTTTTGAAGGCACAAGTGCTTGGGCACCAGAGGTTGAAGGCAGTGATGCTGGTGCTCTCTGTTCTGCAGGGTTCCCGTGTGCTGAAATCTAAAATAGCCCTTCTTAGCTGAGGCAAATCTCATTTTGTCTCATTATTCCTCTCCTATGGGACCTGGTGGGTTTTTTTTCTAGGAAATGGTTTTGTGTGAGTTATTTATGTGTCTGTTACAGGGACTGTGTGTGACAGCCCCTCAGCCTAGGCTGCCTTTCATTGAATTGCAGATGATTCAATGTGCTGTTAATTGGAAATGCTTTCAGTCACTGAACTGTTCCATCTCCATAGCAGCAGAAGTGGGGAAGCCTCTTCCAACAGAACCTAGGGAAATCTTGAAAACGAGATTAAGTGGAATAACAGATACTTAGAGGTGTAGTCTTTGCCAAAGTGGTGTCTGTTTGCTGAAGTGGTATTGGCTGATTTTGACCTCTGGAATTCTTGAGGACAAACTTCTCCACATTTACTTTGGTGTGACAGAGAAGTTTGACAGAATTGGCAAGATAACTGGGGCTACACTGGTGGCTTGTGGCTGGAAACGTGTGTGTGCCATATTTCAGTGCTCTTAGAAGTGGACCATGATGAACTGCCACTGGCTCAGTCCTTCTGGCATCAGGAAGCAGCCAGCTTAGGCATGAACAATGCCAGTGCCAGAAACCAATAAAGCAGTTCCTGCACCATTTTATTGGGAAGCCTTTCTGCAGGTGTCGGAAAGCAGCCAGCGAGGCACAGGAGAACTAGCAGGGGCCTGAAGGTGGAAGCCAGGCTTGGCTGATAAGGCAAAAAAGCCTTGTCCAGACCATTTGTAGGGGTTGAAGTGGTCCCTGTTCCTCCTGGTGACCCATTAATGCAAGGAAATGCCCTGTTATATGATTTTTAGTAGATATCCTACAGCCATCAGCACCCTCTTAAACCTGACAGTCTTGAGCATCCAAAGACATCTCAAGCCTCCTTAATGCTGGAAGATGGAGGACTAGAAACTGGAAGATGATGATTCTGGTCCTGCTGCTCTGCATGTAGCTGTTATGAGTTCTGATCTCCTTTCTTTTAACCACAAACTTTATGAGTGTGGTGGGAAAGGATTGTTTGGGTGAAAGATAAATGCCACATGGTTAGCTGGAAATCGAGACAAAATGTCCCTTTCCTTCTGTATAACTGATACAGTGATCAGGTTATTCTGTAACATTTGGAGTGAGCTCAGCCAGCCTCAAAGCAGGATGTGTGCACACCCAGCTTTGTGTGAGAGGTGCTGTAGCATCTGTCCTGCTGATGGTGTCCATACAAGCAGGACTTGCAAGAATTATTAGCTGCACTCATTTGAAGCTGTAGTTCATGCGTGTTTTATAGACTGGAGTCAGAAGAGCACATCTCTCAAATACTCAAAAGTTCTGTCTTTTCTAAAGTCTCTTTCATCTTGAGACATCATTGAATCTGAATTTTCAGTGCTGCTTTTGTGCATATCCAAGTGAATATATTTTGTATTTAAGCAGCTACTTCAAGCATTGATTTGTCCTTTTTTGTGGCTGCCCTGATAGTTTTTCTTAAAGTACCAAAGGGGCTGCACTATGTGAACTGCATGAGGACTGGGCTAATTTTTTTTTCCCCTCTAAGGTGGTTGTCATTCTAAGCCATACCCTGATATGTAAGAGATTTCATCTTCACTGCATTTCAGAAGTACCTAGAGCACACTTTTGGTTTCTAAAGGACTGTGCTGGTGCAGAGAGAGTCAAAGACCATGTATAAACCACTTTCTGCTGAAGAGTCTCACCAACTTGAACCACTGAGAACTGAGCCATTGCCTGACCCTAAACTATTGATTTTAAAACAAGGTGGGATGGAGAAAATGGGAGACCGGTGAGGATCTCTGCATCCTTCTCATCTTCTCTGTGCTCCCTTCCCTGTCTCGCCGGGCTGCTTCCTCCCTCCCCGGCAGCCAGGACCTGCGGGCTGCTGGAGTTTGGAGCCTGGCAGCCAACAGGTAGCGGCTGGTTCGGAGCCGCGGTGGCAGCAGCGGTGCCGGGAGGGTCCCGCAGCCCCGGGGGCTCAGCCCGTGCCCCGCCCGCCCGGCGCTGTCCGCCCGCGGGTGCTGAAAGCGGCCCCGCCGAGTGCGGGGGTCCCGGCCCCAGCCCCCACCATCGCCCCCAGCTCCGCTGAGCCCCGGCCCTCCCAGCCCCGCTCACCTGAGCCGTTCTGAGCCTCCGGCGCCGAGAAGTTGCGGGAAGAGTTGCCGGGGGCCATGGCAGCGAGTGCCGGGGCCGGGGACGAGAAAGTTGGGCAAGTTCCCCCGGCGGCTGGGGTGGGATGATGGGGTGGGATGGGATGGGAGATGGGATGGGCTGGGGTGAGATGGGCTGGGGTGGGATACGATGGGCTGGCTCCCGGCGGGATGCGGGAGGAAGGAGCCCTCCCACAGCGGGCGAGCAGCGGCTGAGGCTCGGCTGCGGTCGGTTCCGCTCCAGCCCCGCCGAGCCCCGAGCAGGTTCTGACATCAAGGAGCAGCTGACTCGGGCACACAGCCGGGGGCGAGCATCCCTGGCCGGCGGTGGGAGGGAAGCGGGTGCGGAGCGGGGCAGATACGGGGCTGGGCAGTGCCCCTCACATCACACCCCGAGGGGATGGCTGGGATCTGCTCCCTCCCTCTCACGGCCAGCCTGCCCTCCCCGGCGGCAGGACGAGTATCAGATTTTTGCCTTTTAAGTAGCTCTGATCTGCCTTCGGTGTGTATTTTTCTCATTACGGACACATGCACTTTTCATCCCCGAGTCAGAGGCACAGCCCCAGTGGGGCTGAATGATGTTAAGGAAGAAAATTACCTACTGAAAACTGGTTTTTTTTGGTCCTCTAATGCCTCTAACTTCAATTCTAACCTGAGACACTTCACTTATAATTAATTCTCTGCTGTTTTCTGCTGTTCTGCTTCTTGCCACAGCTCATTTGCTTCCTAGCTCCAGAAATGTGCTCTGTTGTTAGCTCAGATTATATTTGTCTTCTATTTACCTTAAAAATACTAGGCAAGGACTCCCTTGGGTTTTGAGAAGCTGTTTTACTCTTTTCTTTGCCTTGCCAGAGCAGTAGCCTGTGCTTTTCTGTGGCTTTGAGCTGATGATTGTGTTGTGCTCCTGGCCACTGTTTATACTTGAGATGGATTCCTCCATTAGGGTTTGATAAATCACATGTTACCAAGGCAAACAGATCGTTCTGTACCTCGGAGCACTTCCTGCACTGAAAAAAACCCCATGATATCATGTCAGAAGCCTGTGAGAAACCCGACAGCAACAGGCAGGGTTTTCTCTGTGGCAGAGCACAGTGCAGGGGGTTTGGTTTGCTTTATAAAAACGACATATGTCTGTCTGGCAATCTCCCTTACTTCTGTCCCTTTCTTTCTGTAGTTGCAAAGTCTGGCAGCAACTGCAGGAGACGTTTTTTGGAGCTTCTTAAGTCTGTAGGCACCAATCTGTGCCATAGAAGGGAGGCCCTGCACACACAGAGCAGCAAACCCAGCATGGGCTGTCAGACAGATTTGGCATTTTCAGTATGGGCCATTTTTGTGTAACCCAAAGAAGTTCATCATTATTAGGTTGTCCTCTAGTGGACCAGCAGCAGACAGAAACCTGGTGCACATTTTGCCCTGGCATTGATGCTCTTAGAAATCAGAGACAGGCTGAGGCCAATTTGACTGCTCTGCTGTAAGGTTTTTGTTGAGTCCCTGGAGTTGCCTCAGTCAGTGATTTGCCTGTGAGTTTTTTCCATGGCAAGTATCTGTGGTATCTGAGTTTTGAATTCGTACAGCTTGGGAAAATGTGGTGTTTCTCAGTATTTTCTTTAAAAACTCTTTCCTTCATGTCTTGGGTGAATGTTAGTGTTCATCTGTATGGGGTTACTGCTGCAAAGCAAGCAGTGGTTTGTGTGTGGGTGTTGGAGTGCTGTGAACAGGGTGCTGTCCTCTGCAGAGAGTGCCTTCAGATAATTTAGTTTTATCCAGGCTTGAAGTATGGATTAGGAGTGTTTGCATGGGAAACTGGTAGGCAGTTGCTATTCCAAACATTTTCCCTGCATTGACAAGATCCTACTCACTTTCCCTGGAGAGGAATGTGGTATCTTATAGCTTTCGAATAATCTGACATTTAAATATAGCAGTTGTTCCAAGCACTTTGCTTTTACTTTGCAATCTCAGCTATTGCTATTCACTTAGAAAAGCCTCACACATGAGGAAGCTGTAATTCCTTCTTCTCAGCTGTAGAGGCTGAGAAGAGGCATAAAAACCCACAGCAGCTCTGTCCCTGACATGACAAAGCCATGTTTAGCATCTGGGATCTGCCTCACCACCATTTCTGTGTCACTGTTTTATTGCTGGGCTTTTATATTCAGGCTTTGACAATGTTTGTTTTCCCCTTTTTATGCTCTGTCAATAATCTGGAAGTTCTTGCCCCAGGGAGGGACTGGTTGTACAGAGTTTTGCCAAGTTGAAGGGATAGGGAGAAGGGAGGAATATTAACTGCAGCAACTGGTGATGTGCAGCCTGTCTGTGCCCAGAGCTCGCCGTCAGCAGCAGGAGCAGGCACGGTAATCGACTCATTATCTGCCTGAACACTTGAAGACAGCAGGTCTCTGAAGGACTGGTTCTGTGAGTGTTCATCTACTGGAAACTGCAGCAGGGATGAGCTCTCAGGAGACCTTGGGATACAGCCGATGAGTAGTACTAACCACTGCATGTAATTACAAGGAAGACTGAGGCACTAACCCCTTGAAAACACCTCTTAAAAGAGAGATATAGTAATTAACATTTAAGCAGGGAACTGCCATCTCAATAGCCTAATGATGTAGATAAAAGTGAGGAAATGGAGCTCAGCCCTTGAACATAAAAGAAAGAAAAATTACTTCTTCCTACAAACTTGGCATCGCTACTACTCTTAGACCATCCTGTCTGCAAAGTCGCTGTAATGAAGAAAGATAGTAATCATCCAAAGCTGCTGCTAGGCAAATTCTGCAACCAGGGAATGAATCTGGCTGGTCTAACAGCAGTTTAACCCTGAAAGGCTCTTGCATTTCAGTAATGAGTTATATTTCCTGTGCCTGTCCCAGCTGGAGATCCTGACTTACGCAATGCGAGTGGAACCACAGCATCCCACGGGGCAGAGAGCAACGCCGGCTTCTGTTACTGTGCTACTGAAACCATTTCCCTAGCTGGTTTCACCAAATAATTTCTCATTAAATGGAGACTTTCTCATTTGCTAAATATTTATTTAGCACCTGGCTGTTGCTCTGATTTCCATTCTGGAGAGAGGAGCCTCCACTAAGAGCCAAGTTGCAAATCCTCCCCTCGAACTCATTGCTCCCCTTACTCACCACTCCAGTCTTAAAGAATGGACCTCTGATTTTTATTGCTTAGCTCTTTGACTGTGATTATATTGATCAAATAGCCTAATGGGTGAAGTTTTGTCCTTGTAGTGGCCTTAGGGATAGGGATGATCTCACTCAGGATGTGTTAGACATGGTGCATCAACTGTCCATGCTGGCTGAGTGCTGTCTTTGTCTGATAGCTGCACATCAGCCTCCCTTCTTTCCAGGCAAGATTGGTAAAGTGGTCTCCAACTGTTCCATTTTATCTCCTTTGATTCTGGAAAATGTGTCTTTGCCACATTTTCCTTCTCTGTAGATGAAAAGTGATAGCAAACTTAAATAATTTCCTTAACGCCATATGCTGAGCTTGAGGTCAAAAATTGACAGCAATTCTCTCTAAAACCGCCCTGACTTAGGCAGCATCTTATCCATCTTCCTGCAATGTCTGTCTCAGCACATTTGTATCTTCACAGAGGGATGTGTACTGAATGTAATGACCTGATTAAAAAATTAAATACAGAAAACTCAAATGTTTGGAGGAGTGGGTTTGTGAAGGCAGCTTGATGGTGACTCAGGTGCTGCTGTCATTGATCCAGATGTGCACAGCTGTATGTATGGCCTGGCAGGCTGGAAAGAAGCAGATGTTGTGTTGGTGCCTAACTTGATTCAGGTCGGTGCTACTGCGTGATCCAGTTCTGCCCTGAGCTGGTATTAATGAGCAATGAGCCTGAGCCATGAGCAAACCCCTGATTTCCCAACTCCCAGGCTCTGCTTTCTCTTAGACATGAGCATCTCTAATGAAAGCAGCAGGTGAATTTCCTGTCTCAGCTGCTCAATAGCCACATGTGGCTTTACAGGAATTCTTCAGCTAAATGGTCATCTAAGCTCTTCTGTTATCTGTGCTGGATTTCTAATTAATTAACACAAAGTGGGCATTTATTTGAAACTAGATGATTACCTCCCCTCTCCCTGCAAGTTCCTGCCCTTGAAATGACAGGTCTGAGCTGCCTGGCTCATTCCAGTCCCACACTGCTAATTTGAGGTTTAATACCTCAGCCTTTGCCCATCCCACTGCTCTCAGTGAGCCAAAGGCCAGGGCAGCACCTTCTGTCATTTTGTTTTCATTGCTAAAAGTTAGAGGATCCCAGAGACAAAGGCACAGCCAAAAATAACAAGGGGCTAAGCAGGACTTGCTCTGTGAGAGGCTGGTGGGCTCCAGGGCTGGGACAGTGATGCACTGAGGTCTGGGATGTGGATGTGTGCTTGGTGAAACTGGCAGATCCCGTTCTTGTCTGAGATAAGAAGCTGCCAGGACATTGTTGGACAGGAACAGCCAGGTGCCCTTAGGGACACAAATCCTGCCTCAGGGGTATGTATTTGTTGTTAATCGCTGATTCCCTTTTACAAGAACAGGCATTAGCACAAGGAGAAGGCAGCTGTAACCTGAATTCCTCCTGAGTCTGAACAGAGGGGGGAAAAAAGTTTTGTGGCTTGTGGATAGCTGTTCATGGAGCTTGAGGAGACAGAGCAGAAGGGTTGATGTGGAGGGTTGATGACCAAGAATTGGTGTCTGCCTAACCCAAAATGAGTGCTATGCCATCCTTCTTTTCAATGAGAATTAGGGTGTTGTTAGCTTGGAAATGGAAATTGCAGATCCAAGATGAAGCAAAGGGGAAAATCCTGAGAGGTTCAAGTCAAGGAAACGAGATAAACTCCATTTGGTGTCTGGAAAGAGCTGTCACATGAAATTGCAAATCCAAGTGTAAGGCTTTATGACAGAACTAATAAAAAAAGTGGTGTTTTATAACCAGAGACTGCAATCCTGCCTAGTTCTGAGAAGGGGTTTGGGGGGGGGAAGAAAGCAGTAATAGTTGATTTTTTTAATCTACCTGAAGTCCTGTAAAACATTTGATACAGCGTGTCACAGGAAATTTTTAATTTGCAGAAGACGTGAACAAGCACAAAATCTGTAAAATCAATAAGGAATTAAATCACAAGTGGGACCAACGAGGGGGCTGTTAGTAGTGGTAGCATGGGATAGGAAACCCTCCTGACACAAACCTGCAGGAAAAGCTCTGCTCACCTCAGCAGCTGGGTCGCTGGAGCAGGCAGATGTTCCTTTCCTCTCCAATTCCCCCCAGGGAAACCAACCATATGCTCCCTGTGCCACTGCAGGGCACAGAGGCATCTGCTGGGGTTGGAGGCAGTGGCTCAGGGCAGTGAAGAGGTGGGAACCTTTTAAAATGATAATGAAAAAGTAAAATGATGCTCACTTATGAAAACAATAATCGCTAAAGTGCTTTGCCTCTTGGGCTGTTAAGTGCTGAGAGCAGAGGCAGATGCTCCAGCAACAGGAGCCAGCATTTGTTATCAGCTGGGAGTTCATTAGTTGGAGAGATGGGAGAGGAGCAAGATGTGGGTTCAGTGTGAGCTCCCTGTTTAACATGGCTCAGAAAAGGTAAATGTGATTCTCAGAGGGACCTGCTGTGATGTTTCCCTGGCAGGAGTTACTGTTGTGTAAACTGGAGCTGAGGCTTCCTCTGGAAACCTGTGTGGATTCTTCACCTTTCAAGTCCAGATCTACGCAGAAAGTTGAGCTGCAGAAACACTGAGTGAGTCAGGACAGAGTTAGGGCACAGAGAGGTGAGCAGAGTGATGCTGGAGATGAACAGACCTAGTACCACATCCAGTTTTGCAGGTCAAGCTCACAGAAAAAATGCTGTCTCCAATGGTGCTTTCTTTCAGAATCAGTGCAGGTTCCAGGAGAAGGGTTAAACAAGCAGAAGCTGGCCATTTTGCTGGTTGCCTTAAAATATTTGGAGAGAGTTCATCTGGATAAAAATCAGCCCCAAATGTTATTTTTGATTGACTCAGTTCCTGGAGGGTTTTGTGGCAGTGGAAGATGTGGATACATCACTGCAATGCTTCCTAAATGTCCCAGTCTGCCACTGGGCATCTTTCTCTCCTCTCCCCCTGCTTTTTCCTGCTGTGTGAGAAGGGCTGTTGGTCTAGAAGGCAACAGAGATATTTCTACTGCCTCCTGCCCTGGGTTATTAGTCTGTGCAAAAGGCCCCTTCCCACATCTTGAGCCACCATAGCACCGTGGCTCAGCACACTCAGATCATCTTTCCACTGGCACCGTGCACAGTGTCCTGCTAATGCCTGTGGTTTGTTTTTTTTATCCTTGTTTTCCAGACTGGGGTGACAGTCAGTGCCTTTGCAAAGCCATTTAAAATGTGCTAAGTTTTGTATTAGACCGTGTGTGTGTGTGTGTGTACGAATCTGGGCTGCTGAGGTTGCAGCTGGGGTTGTCAGCAGACCCAAGAAGCCAGACCTATCTCTAGGTCCAGGATTTATTCTCATCAGAAATCATAGTTAATTAAAGCCTTCTTCTGAAAGGAATTTCTTACCCACACTGGAGGGATAACAAAGTGAAAGCCATGTCCTTAATCCTGCCCTTTCATCTCCTAGAAACTCCTTCCTCTCCTGTCTCTTTCCCTCTGTCCTGATTGTTAAAAGAAATGAGAAATAATTTCCATTTGGAAAAAACCCAAGACAACAAAACTCCAGCCCAGCTGATCGCAACAGAAGCCGAGGAGACGGAGCTGAAAGGAGGGAACTGTTAATGAAGCATCAGCAGCGAGCCAGGGGCAGGAGCTGGAGCCAATCCAGATGGCACCGTTAATTCCCTGCATCCACTTTAGACGCGTGTCCTCCCGGGAAGAGCTCGGCCGAGCAGCCGCTCTCCGCAGCACCGGTCAGCTGCAGCCTCGCCCCCACCCCCAGGAGGGGATTTGCCTGGGTTATTCCAGGCTTCCACATCAACTCATCCGAATTCCCTCTATGGATGGGGAATGACATCCTCGCTGCTGACCCATTGAGGGAAAATGGAGCCCCAGATTTTGGTTTCCGTGCATTCCTGCATGGATGCATCAGTGCTCCGATTGCTGCTCTCCTTCCAGCCATCCCCGTCAACGTGGCTGTGATGGGCCAGGAAGGAAGAGAGGAGCAATGGGAATGGAGGCATCAATGGGGATGGAGAGCAGAGGTGCAGCAGCATGGCCCCACTGGCAGAGCGTGCCGTGGCTGTGCCAGCACTGTCCCGTCTGCTCTTGAGCTCTCACAGCTTCCCTTCATCCACAGGGAACCTGGATATTGGTGTTTCCTGGCCTGGCAGATAAGGCGGCCTCGCCGTTAATCAGGGGGCCTGGAGAATGGGATCAACGCAAGGCAGGCGTGCTGCAGAGTTAATCTCCTTTACTCCCCGATGATGGATGGAGCTCATTGCAGACATTAATCAAGTCTGTGAGTGTGCACCAGGCAAAATGGATTAGACACTGTGCTCTTGGCAGAGGCACGTCCCCAGTCCCTGGGCAGTCCTGGAGGAAGCCCGACGTGGTGGCAGTGCCAGTCAGGGCTGCAGCACAGCGATGTGGTGTGGGTGACAGGGATTACAGATGCCAGAGGCCCAGGATTGCTTAGGTGTGTCCCCACTTCTGCTCTGCTGGTGCTGGCTGTGCCTTCCCAGGGGCTCAGGGCTGGGTGAGGTGCCTTCTGGTCACGGCTGGATTGTGCTTATCCATGGAGCTGCCCTTCTAAACAACCTGCAGAAGGTCCTGGGATGGTTTCAGGGACGTTGGAACATCTCCAGTTATGGAGCCCCCAGAGGAGGCCCAGCTGCCTGTGAAAGGAAACTGTGGTGGAAATGGAAGAAGGAGCATCAGGCAGCAGAAGCCACCTGTGAGGCTCTGGAGACTGTGGGAAAGGGCTGTCCTGGATAAGCAGGAATAGGATCCACTGTCACATCCCAGCCCTGGCCATGGCTCTGCAGAATGCTTTGTAAAAGGCTTTTTCTGGTGTGAGATCCTGTTCCAGCTCTGAACTGTGCTGCTTTGGACATCATAGACTGAAGGAGTGGTGTCTTGGAAGCAAAGCAAGATGTTTTCAGGCAACATGAGAAAAATGTTCTTCATCTGCTTAGTACTGGTGTTGGAAGGACCAGCAGTGACCCCAAAACCTCATCTTCCAAAGGGGCAGAAGTTCAGGCCTGAGGAAGCAGAGGGAGATGCCCAGGAAAGTTTTGGACTGTGGCACTGCACAAATGTCACACCCCAGGGAGCAGGATATGGATTTCCAGCACTGCCACCCTGCAGCACCTGCTTCCCCCTTAGAAATGAGCAGCTCAGGGCATTCCCAGCGGGCAGCCCTGAGCCCTGGTCTGTTGGAGCGATGCCGGTGGCCCACGTGCTCCCTGCTGCACGGCAGCTGGAGCTGCAATATCCACTGACAGCCAACAAGTTGTGGTTTTCTGATGATTAATGACACCTCCCTACTCATGGGAGCCATTCATCCTCCACACAGCTGGATGATAGCGGAGCCAGAGGGAAATTTGGGTGTTTCCAGAGAATAAGGAGTGCATGCTGCAGTTGTGAGTTGGTTTATTCCCCCCACATCAGTCCTGGAAGGGGGCTCAGTTTCTGCAGGTAAATGTGCCTGACCTTCATTTCCAGGATGGATGCAAGTGGATGGGTGGAATCTAAGAGGTTTGTTAAGAGACATTTTCTTTCCCCCCTCTGCCTTAAGTGCAAAGCCCAACTGACATCAAAGCAACAGAAAGTCTAATCCCGTTTTGAATCAGTGCAAGCACATGCAGCGAATGTTAAACAGGGAATCCGGCTGCAAAAAAAGGGAGGATTATCTTTAATTTCCTGAGTGAGGGACTAAGCAAGGGAGACGGAGAGAAAAGAAAGGCACAAGACCAGAAAGAAGTGACTGTCAGCACAGGGAGGAGGAGGAGGAAGGCAGGGTGAGGAGGACAGTGCGAGCAGCAGCTCACATGTGCCTGGAGAGGTGAGTCCAGCGGGAGCCAGGAACTGGCACGTGGGAAGGAGCCCTGTGCCAGAACCTGCCCAAGTTCCCACAGGGATTCAGGGGAAGGGTTTGGGTTTGCTGTGCTGGGGCAGGGGCTGGTGTGGGTTGTAACTCCTGGCTTTTGATCTGGGGCTGTGGAGATGCTTTTCAAGGGAGCTCAGAGCTGGACTGCCGCGGAATGACGTAGCAAAGGGTTAGTTACCTGATTACTTTTATTTCTTGCAAAAGATACTAGCAGAGCAGAGCTTCCTAAACCACCAAGCCCTGCTACCTGTCTGAGAGTGGACTCTGGATGGGTTTCTGTAGCTGTTTGCCAGCAGCAGGTCCCACCAGCTCTCATAAGGGCAGTCACTGCTGCATTTCATACTATGGCTGATGTTCAGCTTCACAGGTCATGAGTTCATGGAGCTGTGTCCAGGTTCTGGCTTGGGGCTGGGATGTATCCCGGCACTGAAGCCCATCTGGTGGCAGTGGCCAGCTGCAGGCATCAGCTGTGCTGTGGCATGATAGGAGATATCTGGGGCCAAACCAGCCCAAACCTTTGTCTGCCAGTGAGCTGTGATCCTCCCCCTCCTCCTCCTCCTTGTGGGCAGTGCATCTCTCTTCATCAAGCCCCCTAATTCATCTTCTTGGACTGCTTCCAGCAGCAGCTATTGCCAGGAGGGTGTGTAAGAGGCAATGGAGTAAATACCTCTGTAAGCACCTTTGTGCCCAAATCCTCCATGGTGCTCTCCCTTTGCCCTTGACACTGGTGCTGACGAGGTGGAGTGCTGAGCAGGGTGGGAAATGCCTGGCCTGGATGTAATGTGGCAGGAGATGGATGCCTGTACAGGAAAGGCTCCTGGGGACAGGATGTGACTTCTGAGGATCAGAGACTTGCTGGGTTGCTTAAGGACAAGAGCAAAGCCCAGCAGTGGGGCACCCATCACCCCTCAGTGCTCAGGGAGCCAGGTGATGTGTGAATCGATGTCAGGAGCTGCAGGAAGGGCTCCTGTGGGTGGCTTTAAATCTGGGCAATAACCTGCTTTCTGGCATGGCCTGATTCAGTGCAGGAGAGGCTCTTCCTCACCCTGCTTCATTCTCAGCCTGCACTCTCCTCCCTGCAGAACAGATCCTGTGGTCCAGCACTGCCTCTGCCACGGTGGTGCTGCCCTTTTGCAGGTGCCAGACATCAGCCCTTTGCTGACCTGGGAGTGTTTGGGCAGTGGTGTCTGCACACCCATCCAGGGAATCAACCCTGTCTGCCATCGGCATCAAACTGCCCTTGCTCCCTTGTTTGCCTGAGCCTCCTCCTGCCCAGATCTGAGATGCAGCCCTGGGATTGCAGCAAGGCTTTGAGTTGAGCTGGCCACACTTTAAAAAAACAGCAATGAAAGAGAAGCCTGAGCCACAGCTGAAAGGAGAGAAGTGTATTTCCATCCAGCTGCTTCATAACATACTTAAAATATTTTGGATGTCTGGTATGGGCCTTCACAGACCTCCTGCCCACTCAGTGGGGATGAAACAGCCATGAACTTCTAAGTTGGGTTTTCATGGGTGAGATCTGGGGGTGGGAGTCTTGCAGTCCAAAATTTGGAGCCATGTCTGTCCCAGCCTCACCTGGAGCCAGCACTGGCCATGAAGCTGCTGTGGATGCCACTGTGTGTATTGCTTCTGCCTGTGTGGCTGCTTCCATGCTGGACAGCAAATTCATCTCAAAATAATGTCAGATTAGAGAGGAGGGGCTTGCACAGCTGCAGGGGCTGTGAGACAAGCCAGGATGAGCTGCAGCCACCCAAGACATGGGCTAACCTAAAAAGACTGCTTTGAACTGTTGCATTGAATTAAAAAAAAAAACAAACCAACAACCTCCTTCCCAATACTTTACAAGGAGACGATCGCTGTAGCAGGGACCTCTAGATGGCAACATCGACCTGAGGAGCTGCAAGCAGGAACCGGGGTCCTGCAGAACTGAGCAGCCCGAAGCAGCTGGAGCCCCCAGACCCCTCACCCAAAGTGGGGAACACAAGTCAGTGCTGCCTTGGGCACCTTTCTGCAGAGGCTGAGGGCAGAGCTGGCCACACAACTGTGTCTGCACCTTGAAACCCCCTAGACTCTAAAACATCTCGTACTGGTGCATGGGAGGGGGTGAATTGTTAAAGAACTTACTCTGCAGAGAAAACTCAGTTGATGCTCTCAGCACCTGCTCTGCAGGAACAGTGGAATAAATGTCATGGGGAGGATGTGTCAGCTCTGCAAGGTTGACACAGTCGAAGCCCCTGGCAGCTGTTTGTGCTGGTGTCACCAACCAGCTGTTCTGCCTTAAAGAATGGCTGGAAAAGTGGGGTTCATGGAGGGAAATGGGGGCTGCTGCCTGCTCCTTCCAGCTCCACTCCCTGCAAGCAGGGCCATCAAGGGAAGGTGCTGGGCTTCAGTGCAGTGTCAGGACTGCCAATATATGGTTAAATGTTTGAAGGCTGCAATGGAAATTGTTGATTTTTAGTAAACTCCTCCAGTGGCACCGTCCATTTAAAAGGTTTATGTGACACCAGAGATCAAAGTGTGAGTTACCCAGCTTTAGCCACACGAGTGGCTGCAGCAGCACAACTTTTTGCTGGGGATGTCAGGGTGCTGTGCCCTTACTGTGGTTTAACAGCATGTGCTAGAGGTTGCTGGGGTGAAAAAGTCCTTCCCCTGCCTGAAATGGGACACACATTTTGTACAAAGCAGGACCTGGGCTACTCTTTTGCAAAGTGGGTTTAGTCTGTGCTCAGGGAACTGCAAAGCTTAATTAAGATCCTTAAAAGGACAAAAGGTGCTGCATAAATTCAGGGGATTATTATAAATGTCACTGCGCTTTACAAGCTCTGGAAAAACTCAGAGGGGGAATAACAAGACCTTTCACTTCACAGCCCTTTCTAGCTGGGCTACTTAGAGCTTCGTGCTTCAGCATAGCAGCCATAAAATGTTGACATTTATAATTAGATATGCATAATAATCTCTTTATTCCCAGTCTGAAAAGACAGGGTGTGTCTGGAGATGTCAGTCCCTCCTCCTTGCTGGGGATCCCCCTCATTGGGATTGCTCATGAAACCATCATTTGGTGAAATGTCTCAGGGCCTGGTTTGAAGAGGTGTGGGATCTTTGTAACTCCCCCAGGGAGCTGCAGGCTGGCCGTTTAGTGAATAAAACCAAGCCTCCATGTGTTTTTAATCTGATTAGTTGATGATAATCCAGTGGTATCATGCAACAAAACTGTCCAGCTTTATTAGGCAATCTCTTGTTTTAAAAGAACTGTGCTTGAGGGAGTACTTGCCTCTGCTGTTTCTGCTGAAGATTGGCAGAAATGGGTGATTTTTGGTAGTTTTAGTGCTTTGTGACAGTAGGATTAATTTGGGCTTGGACAGCTGGGGATCAGTGGATTTTGGTCCCACGGGTGCCATCAGTGGCATTATGCAGCCCCTCTGCCAAGGAGGTTGGGGGTGGAGGGCTGGGGGTGAAATTGGGGAGGGCTGATTCCCAGACCACCGTGCTGCTCCTGAATCCATGACGGGAAACCTCTCTCCGCGGCCGGTCCTGTAGCACCGCACCAATCCCGGATCAAGCACTGGCTCGGTCCCGTACGACGCCAGTCCCAGACCACCGGCTCGGAGCTGGACAGAGGAGGATGGAGGATTCCCAAGGGAGCCGGTCCCGAACCACTGGCTCAGTCCTGGATGGAGAATGGGGAACCTCCCGCCAGCTCGGTCCCGAACCCCGCCGGTCCCGGAGCATCGCGTCGGTCCCGTAGCACGGCGGTGCCGCTCCCCGCCGCCGGTCCCGGGCCGCGCTGTGTGTCCAGCCGGACCCCGCTCCAAGCGAGCCGATGCCCGGGAGCCCGGGGCAGCCCCGGCCGGGGGCGGAGCGCTCCCTGCCCCGCTCGACGCCGCATCACGGTGAGTGACAGCAGCCCCGGCCCGGCCCCGCCGCACAACCCGCCGGGCTTTTCCAATCAGGCCGGGCCGGGGAGGGATTTCCTGCCGGGACGGGGCCGGCCCGAGCGGGACTTTGCCGAGTGCCGCGCCGCTGCCAGCCGGGACCCGCGGCTCCGCTCCGGTACCGGCCCCGCTCCCGCCCCGCGCGGCTCGGGAAGTTGCGGCCGGTCCGGGCTCGGCAGTGCTCGGTTCGCCGCGGTCCGAAGCGGCTCCGCACGGTGTGGGCGGGTCCGGTCCGGTGCCGTCGGTTCGCCCCGGCGCGGTTCGGTTCGCCCCGGTGCGGCGGGCTGGGAGCGCCGCCAGGTGAGTGGGGCCGGCGGAACAACTCGCCCCAGGAGCCGCGGAACAACTCGCCTCGGTGGGGGCAGAAATCCCCCCCGAGTGCGCCCGGAGAAAGGAGCCGCCCCTCCCGGGGGTCTCGGGGCGGGGGCGCGGCCGGGGCCCCCTCGCTGCCCGCCCGGAGCCGCCCGGGGGAACCGAGCTGCCCCCGCCGCCCCTGGGGACTCGGCTGGGTGCCTTCGGCTCCTTTGCATCTTTCCTCCGCCACTTACGTAACTGGTGTGGCTTTATTTGGGGGGTTTTTCTCCTCCTCGCTCTCCTTTTTTCTTCCCCGGCGCTGCCGTTGGCTGCGGGAATGTTTGGGATAGTTTGGTTCTCCAGGTGAATTCCTGGGCTGGAGGCTCATCTCTGCTCGTGTGGGAGGGATGTTTTGCTGTCGCTTTTCCAGCTTTGTGCGTTTCTCGAATTCTACCTTCGCTGCTCCTCTCTGGAAGGGCTGAGGAGGTGCAGGTCGGCACTGGGAACTCCGGGTCCCCCCGGCTTGCCCGCTGAACCCCGCATGGTCCGGGAGCCGAGGCAGCAGCACCGGGGCCGTTTCCCGAGGGAGGCCGGACAGACTTTTCAAATATGAAGTCGTCTCACCGCCTCGCGTTCGCTTCTTGTGAGCGCTCCTGAGGAGCAGCGCAGAGTTGGGTGCAGTGCACAGGGTTAAACGAAATAGTTCTGAAGACGGTAGGACGCAGGGGCATTTCGGGAGGGGATTTGTTTGCGGCGAGAGGTTAGTCTGAGTCAAGTGGCTGAAACTTTGTTGTGAGGTAGGTAAACTTCCCCAGGACCAGGGGAGGTGGCAGCTGACCCCGACGGGCACCAGCTAAGGCAGTACCTGAGGATCATCTTTTCATCTGCCCTGTGCTGCTGCACCCTGGGGAGCGCTGGAACACGGGGAAGTCATGAGCCGTGTTTATGGGCAGCTGCAGCTCCTGGCTGAGCAATGCAATGCCACAGGATTCTCCTTCTGGTTTTGCCCCCACCCCAACAGGACCTGTCACTGTTGCCTTGTCTCCCCTGTGATTTCCATGCTCCGAACAGTGACCTCGATTGCTCGGAGGAAGCGACACCCACTGTTATATAAACTGTGGAGGGCGAGCGCTCTGGGAAGGGAGACTCCACTGAGCCATGACTGGGGGAACCAGAGCTGCCCATCTGTCCTGGATGGGCAGAGGGGAAGTTGTGGGGTGATCTGGCGATGGCCTTGCAGCTGGCACGGTGTATGCTCCCTGCTCTCCTGCACGCACGCTCCTCCCCGGTGTCAGAGCAGCCTGCCAGATGCATGGCCCTGAACCAGGAGGGATTTTCTTACCACACAGTTTGGGCAGCCCAGATGCAGTGTGGGAGCACAGGCTGGGACATGTGAACTGCTTCTGTAGGACCCTGTGCCCTCTCCAGGGTACCCTGGCTGGGCAGGATATGGCCTTGATCCTGTTCTGTGCACAGTTGTCCTGCTGAATTATACCCAAGTCCTCACTGGGGCCAGAGAGAGCTCCTGAACTGGTGAAGAAGTGTCTTGGGTCCCAGAGCATTGAGTGTCCCAGGAAGTTTGGAGGGTGAAGATTTATCCTTGCGCAGGAGAAGAGTGTGAGGCAGGCTGACCCTCCCATGGGCTGGAGAGAGCTTTGGCTAAACCTTCCCAGCTCCATCCCTCGTGTGCTGCCACGAGAAAAGGAGAGGGGGAGGTGTCATGTGCCCCAAGCCCTGTGTGCTGCCTTTAGGGAGGATGTGGTGTGTGTGGCCCTGGGAGGGCAGGGAAGGAGCTGTGCCCCTGTCCTGCTCCAGGGGCAGCACCCTCAGGAGGTTTCCTCCACAGGTTCTTCCCTCTCCATTTAACATAAGGATGAGCCAAGTCCCTCCAGGACTAAATATAGTCAAAGTATTCGTTCTTCGGCATGGATACAAAAGCTGTCGCGATGGAGCCGGGAGGTAAATGGCCTTTGGGGGCTGACTCTGCTCTTCCCTCCGCAGGTCCCAGGCTGCCGTGCCGGGGCTCGGCTGTGCTCGGGGCTCCCCAGCGTGCCTGCAGTGCCGTCACCGAGAGGAATGCCAAAACGAAGGGGCTAATGAGCACCAGAGAGGGAGGATCTATAACTTCCAGATGGCAACGAGCCCATAATCCCTTTGGGAAGAATTAGGGACTCATCAATGCAGCAGAGCCTGCTGAAGGGAGCAAAGCACGACACCTCTGGCTCCAGGAGTGCTGTGAGAGGCTGAGGGCATCCCAATGCTGCCAGCGCTGGACACCCTGCCCCGTGCTGCCTGGCTTTGTCTCATAGAGCTCTGGTGCTGCCAGGAGCTTGTCCCCAAGCACTGAAGTATTTTTTGTTTTAAATGATTGCATGTTCTCCAACCAAACCCCATCAGTGTCCTGCTCCTCCTGATGCAGAAAGGGGCTTCTGCCCTTAACAGAAAGACTTCTTCCTTCTGGTTTTTATGCCCTGTGGGATTGTAAAGTGTGCTTCTTCCTGGATTTCATCTCTCATCAAAGTGTGTTTTGAGGAATTAGGGGCTTATTTCCATGGCTTTATAAACCTCTGGAATCTGAGTGTTTCTACGTTGCCGCTGCTCCCACCTGCCTGCGATGGGGCGCGAGCAGGAGCTGATCCAGGCCGTGAAGAACGGGGACATACCTGGCGTGCAGAAACTGGTGGCCAAGATCAAGGCGTCCAAGAGCAGTGAGTACCTGGGCAGAGAGCCATGGGCTCCCTCCCCCTGGCTGGGCACTCCTGCCAGTCCTGGGGTGCAAGTGTCAGTGCTGGCCAAGCCAGGGTGCTGGCTCTGACCCCCGGCACACGAGTTACGCTGCGGCTGGATGCGGGAGTGCGAGCACAGCCCGTGCGGATGAATGACCGGGCTGTAAGCAATCCTACAGCTGAGCTGGGCTTCCCCTTGGGCTCTGGGCCAGGGTCCTGGAGTGTGGACCACGGAGCAGGATGGGTGAAGGGAAGCTGCCGTGGCAGGGGGAAGTGAACCGCTTTGGGGGGGACACTGCTACAAAGGGTCTTTAGCGGTTACTGCTCACTCCCAGCCTTATTTATCTTGTGAAAAATTATCATCCCGGCCAGTCGACTGGAACCAATCGTCAAGCCTTGAATTTCAGTCTGGTAATGTTTAACCCTTCAGCAGGGCTGTTTTCTTGCCTGTGCTCTCAGAAAGGTCAGCAGCAAGCAGAGCTTGGGGCGAACAGAGAGCTCGGGAGGGGTCCCCAAGGGCACCGGGGTCCTGCAGATGCTGCATGGCATCTGGAAGAGACAGGGAGGGTGGAAAGGTGCATGAGATTGTGGCCAGTGCCACAGAGCCCTTGCATAGAGCTGAGCTCCTGGTCATTTCTTCTGACAGACCAAGAGAAGGAAACTGGGAAAAGTAAATAAAAGGGCTCTCGATGCCCTATTATATTATCACCCAGTTGTCTGGCTGGCTGGGGGAAGGTGTGCCCTGGCTCCCTGGGCTGTGGGAGTGTGGATACCCCTGCCAAGGCTGCTCATCGTGGGGGGTCTCGTGGGAGTGTGTGGGAAAGCTGAAGGGGAATAAGCTGTCTGGAGGAGGGAGAGGGGAAACTCAGGCAGGGAAGCTTTAAGGCTTCTTAGGAGCAGCTCAGAGCAGAGAGGCTGGTGCGGAGAAACCTGAGTTAGGCTGAGGATTATAAAACGTGAGGAGGGGATCAGCTCCCCTGGGTCATCTACTGGAAGGATTTGACTGGGGCCAGAACTTTGTAAATCTCAACTGCTGGACTTTCAGAAGGGCTGGGAGCTGCCTCCTCCCCAGAACAGGGGCATCTGGTGCCCCTCCCCTGGGTGAAGGTACTGGGTGTCATTGCCTCTGCTGCTCAGGGACTGTGCCTGTACAGGATCCCTGAGCTGAACAAGAGCAGTCTGCCCATATGGGTGGGTTGAAGGACACCCCCAAGGCAATGTCAGGACATGAGTGTCCCTCTGGCTGACACAGCCCTGTCCCCTGAGTTGGTGTCCCATGGCCTAGCAGTGTGTGCAGGCTGGGGTGCTCATGGCTCTCTTCCTCCTGCACAGCCAGAGGGGTGAATTCACACTTGTTTTCTCCCGTACCCTCCGGTAACTCTCTCCCAGTTCAATCCTGTCTGTTTTCTCTCTGGAGTCTTCCCCTCCCTGCAGCTGTGGGGCACCCACGTGAACATGTGTGTTTAACTCCCCCACTGCAGCAGCATCAGCAGCTCCCTGGGCTTATTTTTATTTTATTCCTTTATAAGGAGGAGCCAAAAAACCCTGACCCCTCCAAGGCAACTGCTGCAAGCCCTCAGTGGGGCTCCTATGCTTGACCTGCTGGGGGGGCTTGCATGGTCCTGGAGGCTCATCCCTGGTATGGAGGGCACCACTGCTCCCCTTCCCTTATGGTTCCCTTTCTCTTTTCTCACCAATGGCGTGTGAGCCAAGCATTTGCTGCCTTTGCTGCTCATTAAAGTGCCTTTTCCATATGACAGGCTGAGATGCTGATTTTTTTTTTGATTTTTTTTTTCAAATATATTTTTTTAAATCCCTCTAAGAGTCCTTCTGCTGTCTCAGTGGATTGGGAGCTCGATCGCTGTGATCAGCCCTCTGGGGCTTCCTGTGCCTAAAAAAGTCACCGCACGTAAGCAAAATCCAAGCGCCAGTCCCAGCAGCGGGAACTTCAGGGACACGTTGTTTAATATTCTCGGTGCGCAAGCGCCGCCACACAAGTGGGTCACAGCACCTCTCATTCCAAGGTGCTGGGGTGGGCAGGGACAAGATTTTTGGGGGCAGGAGCCAGGAGGGAAAGGGCAGGCGAGGGCAGTTGTCCTGCCTGTGGGAAGGGGACGTCAGCACGACGCCGTGGTCACTCCTGCAGACAGGGAGGGGGTTCTGGTCTGGGAGAGCCAGGCTGCTCCTGCCAGGCCAGCCGTGCTTTGCTGAGGTTCCCTGGCAATGGAAACATCCCGCTTTTTATTTTCTTTCTCCCTCTCCCCTCCCCTCTGCCTCGGGAGCGCTGCAGAGTTTAATTGAAATTGTTAAACGACCCATCACGGCTTTGGCCTCTCTCCCCCGCGATCAATCACGTCCCTGGGCTGCTGCCCTCACCAACAATGCACCAGTTGGCCTGGCCAGGGCCAGCACCGAGGGGCTGGGGCTCCCAGGAGAGGAGAGAGGCAGAGCCCCTCTGGCCAGGGATCTCAGGGGCAGCAGCTCCTGGAGCTGGATGGTGCCCAGCAAAGTTTGGGTGTCCCCATCCCTGGATGCAGAATCAAGGGATAGGGGATGGGGGTGCCCCTGTGATAACCAGGGCCTGGAGGAGCTGTGGAAGGTGATGGGAGCTGGACTCACTGTTTGTCTTCCTCAAGGGAGTGGTAAAGGTTTTTGTTTAAACGTGTGCGAAGTGCAAAGAAAGGGCAGCAGCTGAGCAAACTGGTGTGAAACTCTCAAGGACGGAGCAAAGCCCTGCTGAGGTTCAGCTGCAGCTTTGAGGAGGTTCTGTCAGCCACTTGCCCCATTTCAGCAGCTATGTTGGTGCTTTCCAGACCTTCGATATTAAGGACTGGGCTGGGCTCCTGGGACATGGCTGTGTTTGGGCCATGACCTAGCAAGTTGTTAAACGCTAGCAAAGCTTGCAGAGAGGTGTTGGCTTTATGGCCATGCCTGTGTTGGAGCCTCTCACTGCTGCGTCCCAGCAGCACAAAGCATGTTAAGGTTTTCTCAAGATCTGTGCCAGCCCTCAGATGCTGCTGCCACCATCCAGTTTGGCAGGAGAAGGACAGTGCTGCTCTGCACTCTGCTCACTGCTGTGAGACTGTAGCAGGCAGATGTGGGATAACTCACTCATCTCCCCCTTGAATATCCTCCTAATCCCTAGTAGCTGTATCAGCTTAAGCCTCAAAGCGTGAGGTTTAATATCTCTCCTGTGATTTGTTAGCCTTTGCCACCGGCGCTCTGTGTCTCTGTCCTCTGCAGAAACATCCACCCTCCTTTCATGACCTGCTGGGATTTCTGCTTCTCCCAACAGCAGCAAGTCTGTAGTTGTTAGGGGGAGAAGTTGCTCCTTTTTGCAATCTGGGAGTTATTTTGTAATGGTGTTGGACGTGCCTTTGTGCCAGGCAGAAAGCCCAGGGTGCCATCCCCCTTACAGAGGCAGACCATCCTCTTGTTTGGAGCGAGGCTTGTCTCAAACCCTCGGGTACTCCAGGTGCTATTCCTGGTCTGGCAGCAGGGCAGAGCCCAGACTGGCCTTGGGCAGGATCCTTATCGTGTCAGGCTCTGTTACACGCGATGGCTTTTCCCGGTGGCAGTGGTCCAGGGGTGCCCGGGCACCTTTCCTGCTCCACTCCTGCCGCGGGCAGTGCAGGCGGTTGGACCTGGCTCTGCCACCAAGCACAAGTGTAGCCCTGGCCATGTCTCTTGAAGCCCAAGTTTCGAGGACGAGTTCCCAAAGCGTCCTTGGCCGTGTCCTCCCTCCTCTCCCCGCACGCTGTAGGTCTGACGGGCTGGACCGGCTCCGCAGCCGCGCTCCGGCTTGGAAGGGCTGTGGGCACGCCTGCGGAGAGACGCTGAGAAACTCTGCCGAAACGGGCAAAACTCCCTCTTCCTCCAGGACTGAGCCAGGAGCAGGGCGAGGCACCGTGCCCGGGGAGCCGGGCTGGCGGCGGCCCCGTGCCGGGGACCCCAGCACCCCACAGCGTGCCCAGACCTGCTCCTGAACCAGCCTGCGGTGGGTGGGTGGTGGGAGTGGGAGAAAAGAGGCTTCAAAGGCTCTGGAGAGTGCGGCAGCCACGGGGCTGGATGGTGGTGGGGCTGCAGCTCCGTGGCAAACTGGGGTCAATCCTTTCTTCCTCCTCCTGTGGCTCCCAACCCCCCTGGAAGGGGATCTCCTCTGGTAGCCTGGTGTTTGCTGGGTGGGTTTTCCCCATCCACATCCTGGCGTTCCCACCTCTTTCTCTGGGAAGGAAAAGCTCGGCACAGGCAGGGGAAGAAGGGACAGTTGGTTTTCAAAGCTGGGCTCAACGGGTGCTGTGTTTGGAAAGGGGCCCGGCTGCCACCAGAGCGCCCGGAGCCAGGGAAAGAGTCGCTGTGCCGAGAGCAGGAGATAAGGCGTGAGCAAACAGCGTCACACTGGGAGATGGAGGAGCCTGTGCTGGGCACTGGCTGGGCCTCTGCCCCTCTGCACCCCATTTCCCTGTGTTAAAAGCTCCACATCTCCCCCTGTCCCAGGTCTGTATTTCTGTCCCCAGCCTTGGCAGGGCAACCTGTGGTGCCTGCTGTCAGCCAGGGGCACGGCAGCTGACTTTTTCTTGTCTCTGTAAAAACGTAGGGGGGAAACCAGGCTAATTCTGGGGAAGGGGATGAATGTGGGGACTACTGCTCCAGGCCATGCTGCTGTCCATTGGAAATGGCCAGACAGTGCTGGGGTATCCCAGAGAATCTGGGATCTCCTGGAAATGTGGAGGTCCCTAGAGGCCACGGATGGAGGCAGGCTGGCATCCGTCCCCAGTGTCACAGGCAGGAGGCTGAGGTTTGGGACAGGAGGGGAATTTCCATCCCTTGGGCATTTCCTGGTGACTCAGCTCAGACCAGGGGGCTCAGCTGTCCCTTCCCAAGGGCCACAGAGGCCGTTTTGGCTGTCTGACCCAGAAATGCGTGACAATTCAGATGAGGACAGCTTGAAGGCAGACAGGGAGGGCAGTCCCGAGTCCTGGGACGCCGTGTGCCCGGCTGCCAGCAGCACATGGGCACGGTAACCAGGACGGTGCTCCCCAGGGCTGCAGAGAACAGGACATGGCAAGAACACTGCCAGCACAGGCATTCTGTCCTCTGGCTTGGCTGGTTTCAGGAGGGAGCTGGTGGACAACGACAACGACCAGCATCACTTCTGCCACCTCCCTGGCAGTATCCCAGTGCCGCAAAGAGGTTTTTGTGGGAAGGTGGGAGGTGAACTGTTGGATCCCAGTGGCGATGGACCGCGTGTAAGATGGTTTCCTGCTGGAAATGGATGCTTCCACCAGCATTGCTCCAGCAAGAGTTAAAAGCGGGGTTGGATGCCGTGCGTGTATGTGTGCATGCACGCGCCCTGCTTTGTTTTTAAAAGCGCCTCGGCTGTCCTGGATCCCTGCCAGACCCGGGGCCCGCCGCTGGCAAAAACTCCGGCAAAGGAGTATGAAAGGGGCAAGAAACTAAATAACAATAAACCACCTTTTTTTTTTTTTTTTTTTTCTGGCTGCTCTAGCAAGCGAGAGGGTGGGGAGGAGCTGCGAGCATTCCGGCTCCCCCTAAATCCCATCCTGGCTTCCCTAAAAAATCACTCCTGGATGGAGAGGGAGGGATCTGTTTGAACCTTGGGGCTGTAATATCACCCAAGCCTTGCCGAGGTGTCCTGGTGAGTCACAGACCTGTCTGGAGATGCCCAAACTGCTTGGAAATGGCTCTGTCAGTATGATCTCTACCCTCCCAGGGAAGGGCTGGATACTCTGGCCCATCCCTGGGATGCTGCCCGGGGTAGGTGCGAAGCCACCCCGAGCCGTTTGCAACCCCAGGGAGAAAGGCCGGAGCTGCAAGCGAGCAGGGCTGCGATGGCGAGATAAGGGAGCAGGGAGAACCTGCGTGAGGCAGGTATGCAGCTCCCGCAGCATCCCAGGCCTGGTGCAACACGTCCGGCTGTGCTTCCGCCAAGCCCTGCCAGCGCCGCTCCCTGCGGGCCCCAGCCAAGGCTGCGCAGGGAGTGCGTGGCTCCCGGCGTTACTGCCGTGCCCAGACCCCTGCCCCGTCCTCCCCGGTGCCATCCCAGGAGCTGGGTCTGGCTCGGCCACCCGAGGTGGGCAGCTGTACTGGGAGGGGTGAAAAATCCTGGGATTTCATAATCCTGGATTGTGTAAGGCCCTGTCTGGATGGAAGAGTTGGCGAGCGTGGCAAGGGCATCTGGTGCCTGTCACCGAGGTGGCCCCAGCAGCGAGGTTGGCTCAGCCTCTGCCACCCACTCTGCAGGTGCCTCTTGCCTCCATGGAGCATCTATCTCAGGGGCTGCCTGCCTCACTTTCCCCCTCCAGCAGCCCCTTGTGAGGCATCGCCTTGTTTCTTTGCCAGGACAGGCGTGGATAAGCCTGAAGGGAGTTTCCAGCTGGAGGTGAACTGGGTGCAAATAGCAAGATGGAGAATAGCAAGATGGAACCCCACCCATCTTCCCCTTCCATGGGTGTCCTGTCCCAACTCACAGCCTGTGCAACCCCTCAGGGCCCTGGGATATGTCCCCACCATGGCAAGGCCACGTGAGAACCACTTGCCTCAGTGGCCTCCAAAAGGGGCCAGAGTCCTCCTTGGTGGCTAATCATTGCCTACATGGGGGACATGGGGACACCGTGAGTCTGGCCAGCAATGTGGGGTCCAACACAACCATGGCCCAGGGATTGTTTTGGGCTGCAGCCCAGGCTGCTCTGATTGGTCTGAAGCAGCTCTGGTTTGGTTTTGTGTGGCTGACACACATGGGAAGGGCTTCATCAGCCCTCCTGGCTTCCCTGAACCAGTACCTGCTAATCCTGCTGGCTTAAAAAGAAGGGAGACGCTCCTCCTCCTCCTCCTTAGAGGGAAGGAGGCTCCTGCACAGAATGAGGTGCTGCCTCTGACCCTGCTCTGTGTCTACAAACCTCAAGAGCTACTTAAGCATTGGGAGAGCCCTCAGTTTCCTCCTCAACAGTGTTGAGGCGCAGGCAACTCCCTGTCTTGGAGCACCTGTCCCACTGGTTATATTTAGCAGCACATGGATATCCTGGAGCTGCTTCTCTGTTGTTTTCACCCCAAACCTGGTGTGGATGTGCAGGTGTCCAGTTCTGAGTCCCCAAAGTCATGGCTCTACTCTATCCCACTGCAGCCTGCTCCAAATGCCTATGGCTTTGTGGGACTGAATTCACAGCAGGTGAGTGGTCCTGGATGAACATCTCCTCCCAGGAGCAGTGCAGGTGGGTGCCTCTCCTCAGTCCCAAACTTTGGGACAGGGACCAGCATGTGGCTGGTCATTAACCCCCTGCACCCACACATGTTGCCAGCCATGTGTTTGCAAAATCAGTAACTCATTTTCCAGGAAGGGACATGAGGCTTCTGGGTCTGGTTGGCTCTCCTGATGCTTTCCCAGAAGGATTGCCACTGCTCAGAAAGCCATTCCCTGCCAGGGCTGGGGATGGAGCAACCTGCCATCATCTTGTGGCCAGGGTGGGGGGCATTGGGTGCCACAGAAGGGGTAGCACAGAGCAAGAAGTGGTGCTTTTCCCACAAAAAGGGTCCCATTTTTCCCTGTGCTCCCCCACTTTCTCCCTGCACGCTCCCTGGGATGCTGCGGGGCAGCAGGTGGGGGTTTCAGGTCTCGCTCCCACGTCCTGCCTGCGCCAAGTCGGGCTTGCTGGGGCCGTTCCTGACACGCACCCGCCACGCTGGGAAGGCGTAAACAGATCGGGTTCCCGGCAGGGGTCCAGGGAGTGGGCAGGTCTTGGCTTGTGTCCCACCACTGCTCCATCGAGATGGGGTGTGGGGAGCACCCAGGCAGGGCTGGGATGGAGGGGTCTGACCTGGCAGAGGAGTCCCTGCGGGAAGCTGGGCATGACATTGGTTTGGCAAGGAGCCACGGATGTTGCCTCTGCCTCTGTTTACCTCTGGTGCTGAGGTGGGCCTGTTCTTTGGGGGAGGGGAGGTGTTGATGTGCTGCCCCCAAACCACTTCCTGATTCCTTTATGGGGAGCTGCTGGCCAGAGCTCAGCCCATGGACTGAGATCCAGCTCCTTCTTTTCTATTGGAGTTGTATTATGATGCCTTTGACCTTGCTGTAACTCAGCCCTTGTCCCTTCCAAGGTATATGGGGGGATGGGGCTGCTCTGTGTCGCCTTTGTCCCCAGCTGGTCCCCAAGCAGCTGCTGCCTGACTCTGGCGTCCGGGCTGGGCAATGGGAGGAACCCACTGCCCTCCCTGCCGGCCCTGGAGCAGCTGGGACAAGGGGAGGGAGTCAGGAATGCAGTGCCCAGAATAACTCAGCAGTCACCAAGGGTCCTGAAGGGATGGGAAGGTGGGTGTGGGGTCCTGGGGTGGGTTCCTGCTTCCAGGACAGGGTGATGCCTCTCCCCAGGACACAGACTGTCACCAGCTCCTAAGTGATTGCTGCTTCCATGTGCGGACATGCAGGGTGGTGCAGGACATCCTGGTCATGAAGCTGTCATGTCCCTCTGCTGTGCACTGCATATGGAACCCCACTGTAGAGCAGGATCCCAGGCAAATCCTTCACTGTCACGTCTGCATGAAAATGTCCCAGTCCAGCTAAGGCAGCATTTTGGCAATGGCTTTCCCACTTTGGCATTGTCCAGCCAGAAACACAGGCAGGAAGTTGGAGGGTCTGATCCATCTGGGAAAGAGCTCTCACTCTGGCCATGGACAACACCATGTCACGGTGCTGCTGAAAGGACACCACCTTTCCCTGTCTTGGGAGGGAAAGGAGAGAGTGGCAATGGAATGACCCCTGTCAGGCTGCTTGTCCCAGGCTGGACAGAGCTTGGCCTGTGCCTGCTGGGTATGGACCCATCCCTCTCCCATTCCCACTTGCCAGCAGCATGGAGCAGCCAGTCAATTCTCAGGTGTTTTGGTAGGTGACCTTTGCACAGGGAATGGGAACAGCAAGGTGCCCTATGCACCCTCACCATCACTGGAGAAGGGATTTGGAGGGGGATCCCTCCTGTCCATCATAGCTTGGGAGCTGAGCAACCACTGCTGGGTGAGATCCTTACACTCTTTCCCAATGCAGATGCCACAAATGGCTGCAGCATCACGGAATCTGCAGGAGCAGTCACTGGGCATCCCTTGAAACTGGCAGGAAGCAGGGGCCATGTGTTGGCTCTGTCCCGGAGGGAAAGAGGTGTTTTGCTGAAGCTGCTGAATCCAGGCTGCAGTTCAGAGGGGGCCGGACAGTGCAGGCATCACTTGCTGGAAGGAAGCTTTAGGAAGCTGAGCGCTTTGTTTCAGTTTGGCAGTAGAGAATATAGTCAGCAGCCCCCCAGAAGTGGAAATCTTTGGTTCTTAGGAAAACCCAGTTCCCAGACAGCAGCTGCCGTGTCCCTGCACAGCCCAGGCTGTGACTGTCCCAGGGGACCCCGGCGGGCACGTCCCGAGCGGGGCTGGCGGCAGCACCAGCTTGCAGGGTCAGAGTTGAAGAAAGGCATCCGCAAGGTATTTTTAACCGTGTGACTCCGAACTCTGGCTGCCAGCAGCCGTCTGAGGTTAGTCCCGGGCTGCCGACAGCTGATTGCCAACGGGCTGCTGGCGAGAGGGGGGAGTTTGGAGTAAAATTCAGTTCCCAGCCGTGTCGGCCTCGGGAAGGAGTGGCGGCACTTGAACCATCGACCTTCTGGGTGACCTCGAACGAACAGCTTCACCTCCTGCTGCCTCCCCTCCCATCCTTTGTGTGCCTTGCCCAGATTAGCACAGCCAGGGTGGGGACAGCCGCTCCGTCCGCCCTGGCAGCGCCTGCTCCAGGTGCACGGCAGCTTCCCTGGGGCCAAAGGAGGAGGATGTCACAGGATTTCCAGCCTCCGCATCGCTGTGTGCTTTGAGTACTGGCTCCACCGGCTGGAGCAGCTCCTGGGTGCCAAGCTGCCATGTGCGGGCACGGGGCTGGCACTGAGGGTGACATGGTGCCACGGGGCTGTGGCTGTCCCCCAGCCTCAGCCTTGCCCTGCTTCCCCTGGGAGCTGCACGGTTGCTGCAACCTCCAAGCTACAATGTAGGGGCTGGATCCTTGTTTTGCTCCCTTGAGCCCACAGGGTTTTGCTGGCCACTGTTGGCGGCTCTAATTTTGATCTGGGGCTCATTGTTAGAACCATAAAATAAATAGGTACGTGCTGCTCTTGGAGCGTCAAACCCCTCCAGGTGTAGGTGGGTTGCTCAGTTGCTGTGTCCCTGCCCGCCCTCCCTAATTAACTGTTGCTCAGCTAATCCAGACTTACTGACCTGCCCTAATCTTCCCATGCAAGGCCAGCACTTCACTGCTGGCTTCTGTCACTCATCCCTCACGTCCTCTTTGAGCCTCTCTCATGTTTACAGCCCTGGGTATGTGATGTAGGATGGTACCCCAGGAAGCAACAGAACACATGGTGGGAGATGGTTCCCTTGGAAGCCCCATGCAGGGCTGCTGAGGTTGCTTTCATGACCAGCAGCTCCCTCTGTGCCCACACACACTCAAACTGCTCCTCTCACCGTCCCCCCACATCCTGCTTCCCCTCTTTCTTCCTCCCATTGACCTGCTGCCGGTTGGATTATTTCTCCCCAGATGCTGCAATCCGCATTTTTCCCAGGTTGAATCTGCCTGGGTTTGTTCTCCTAATCTCTCTAAGTCCTTTTTGTGTTATTTCTGTGTTTGTCAATCTGTAGCACATCCACCACAGATTATTTTAATGCACCATTTGCTGGGTATGGCATTAATGACAACACTGAGAGCGTCTGTAGGAGCAGTCCCTTTGCCGGGGTATCTGGGATAGCCCTTCCTTGGCTCCCAGGGAGCCAGCTGGACAGGAGCTAAGGTGCATTGTTAATGCTGGAGCTGGTGCTCTGCTGGTGCCTGTGTCCCACAGCCCAGGGCCCCTTGGCCCCATGGTGTGCGAGCTGCAGGTTCAGGCAGTGCTCGCACTTGGCTGTTGGCCCCCACCGCTATCAGCCCATCTCTTCCCGCTCGGGAGGCGTCCTGTCCTTTCGGAAGGATGGGGGAAATGGAAAAGGCTCCACCTCTTCCCTGGGCAAATACAGCTCCTCTGAGTTCATATCCTGGAGAGCGGAATAGCCAGGTCCCAGCAGGGACGGTGACTTCACCTCCCGGTAACGCGTTTCCCTGGCCAGCTGGGAAAGGAGCCCTTGTATCTCTGAAGGAGCCGCCTGGTTTCCCCCACCCAAAGCCTTTCCCCGCTGGTTCCATCCTGGATGGGGCTGGGGGATGCAATTTTGGCTCTGTGGGGAAGGGGTGTTACCAATTCTCCTGGCCAGGGGAGCTGGGCTGGGCTGCATCACTTTGGGTAGGCAGCCACTACAAACCCACAAATTATTGTGGAGAGGGGGAGCAAGCACCATTCATCTCACCCCAGCTGAAATCCTTCTGGGGGCCTGAAACTCAGAGCAGGAGCATGTGTTTGGCTTTTGCAAGGGGTGAATTCAGCTCCAAAGGATCCTTGTGATGATCTTTTCCCTGCTTGGTGTTTGTCCCCTCTGTCCCCTGTGGCCATCAAACCTTGGGGTCGAGAGCAGAGAGCTGCACCTTCTTCCCAGCTGTGTGGATGGAGACGGGGCTTCCGATTCTGCTTTTCCTTTCATTGTTCTGGGAGCCTTCACTTTGAACAAACTGCCTGTTTTTTCCTGCTTTGCTTGTGAGGGGAAGCAGCAGGGGTGAATTGGGGTTTGGATGGGGGTCCTGGAGTGGCTGGGCTGGGGGTGAGTGATCAGTGTCTGTACTGTATGTAGATGCTGCCCAGTGTCTCACCTGCTACCAGCCTCTTAAAAAACCTTAAAAGTTTGATTTCCCCTGGAAAAAATATTCACAGCTTTTTCCAAAGAAGGAAAAAGGCTCCCAGTTGATTCCATGGTCCTGTTGCCCTATCCCTCTTTGCCTGTCATGGGTCTCCAGCCCAGCCTACCATGGAAGGCAGATCCTTGGAGCTCTCAAACTCCCCTGCCTTTGCCATCACCTGCATTCACCATCATCCACCATCGTATCTGAACATGTTGCAGGCCAGTATTGCTTAAAGAAGGAGATGAGGAGGGATGCCAAGGAGACTCAGACATGCCATCAGCAGACAAGTTGGTGGCAAGAACAGCTTGGGCTCTGTGTGGCTGTAAGCCCTAAGATTTGGGGCTCTAGCTAGGGGTGAACAGTGATTTGTGTTGAGGTTATGAAAAGAAATGAGCATTATGTGCAGGGATACTCACATCACTGGGATGCTGTGAGGAGCTGCCCAGAGTTCAGCTCCTGGAAGGTTATTGCACCTGCTGGGCTTATTCCAGGCTGCTGAAACCAGGAGCAGGGCCTGGTGTGACAGCTGTCCTGCAGCCTGGGCAGTGTCAGAGCAGCCAGGACCCTGGTCTGGCCCAGGGTTTGGTGGGTTTCTCAGTTACTCTTGAGGAGTTGCCAGGTGCTGGTGTAGGGACAGTAAGGGGCTCCCAGCTGCTCTTATGTCACTGCCATTTGCCCTCTGCTGATGGGAATCCACCTCCTTGATTGCAGCTTCCACATCCCTGCCAGTTAGCCCAGTGGCTTTGCCCTAGTCACACCAACCCCATAGTGCCTGGCTTGGCAAGGGGCTTGTTTGTCAGCTTTGGTGGGGAGCCCATCCTCAGTGATGCTGCAGAGCCTCAAGCCCAGAACAGGCTCTTTGTGGGCAGGAAGGCACCCCTGGCATTTGGACTCAGGGATGGGTGCTCAGCCAGGTATCCTGGGCAGCAGCACTGGGCTCAGTGTTTGCAGTGCAGCTGGTGGCTGCAATAGAGAACTGGGGTCAGGAGCCCTTGACTCTCACCTAGCCTCTGTTCCGAGCTGGCTGGGCAGCTTTGGTTGAGTTTCTTAACATCTCTATGGCTGAACTCCTTCCCTGTCGAGGTGGGTGAATCTTCTGAACCTATTGAGAAACTGCTCCTGAAGCAGGCAGTCTGCCGGGAGGAGCCGGGTGTGGGTGGCCACAGCGGACGTGCCTGTGGACAGAGAGGCGACAGGGAAGGGTGATTCCTGCGGAAGAGGGATGGACATCACCTCTTTGGGTCTTGATTTTGGCCAAGACAAAACAGTCTGTGAGTCTGTCCTGAGCCCTGGCATGAAAGCACCATATGCTGAGGCAGGGCCACCCCAGGCCATCACAGGGCAGGTTGGGTGAAGCTGCCACCTCCGCCTCCAGCTCTAGAGGCTGCCACCACCACCAGAGATGGCTGGTGCTCTGCAGGATAGCAGCTGATTAGCACCTCCATCTGGTTTATTGGCTTAGTGGTGACAGTCCCTAGGTGGATTTCATTTTCCCAGGAGGGTATGTGCATCTATTTTGTGTGTTCAATGCACACTGTCCCTCTCCCACTGCCCAGGGAAGCTGGATTGTGTTCCTGCACTGCCCTTGCAGGGCTTTTTTGCATGCAGGCTACTTGTAGCAGGCGGTGAAGGGGTGCTCAGGACCGGATGTTCAGGGATGCTTACGGTACAGGGACACTCAGGGTTGATGTGTGGCTGGCAGCACAGGGATGTTCATGACACTGGGACGCTCAGACCTGCAGTACAGGGAGGCTCAAGGCACAGGGGTACTTGCAGGCAGCAGCATAGGGATGTGACTTCCCAGGACGAGGGGATGGAATGAGGGTCTGTGACACAGGAACAGCAGAAAGGGGTGTTTTTCCAAGCATCTCTGGCAAGGAGGTGGATCTCCACAAGGATCTGTGTGTTGTCCTCCACATCAACAAAGCCTTGGAAATGGGGGAGGTCTGCTGTGGCTGCCCTG